>NC_054867.1:55813775-55958775 GCF_018320785.1 Cheilinus undulatus
GAGTGCTAGATCGCCTCCTTAGTTTGAATCCAGTCTTTTGTTTGAATTTATAGCCTATTGAGTGGCCTGTTTAATTTAAAACATTGTAAATAAAAATGGTAAAACTTCTTTAGATTCTGACTGTTAGTTTGGGGACTGGGAAGAAACATTTACTTTTTCTACTTATATTATGTTAGGTACCTTCCCCCTAGACGGGTGCGTAACATAATTTGGGGGCTCGTCCCATTTATTTTTTTTCGCGTGCGATCGTGGTGAGTATTTTTCCGGAGTGTTTGGTGAGTATTTTGTTTGGTTGGCAATTTTTCTCTGTGTGTGGGGGTAAAAGTGGAAGTAGACTTGGATGAGTTTGCACAAAATCCCACCCTTGAAAAGTTAAATAGGTGCACCAAAGCAGATTTATTGCTGATTGCTAATTTATTCAATGTGTCTTTGCCCTTAAATGCCAAAAAGGCAGAGATTAAAGCACAGCTGGCAAAGAGTTTGGTGGAGGAGGGCATAGTAAAATCAGAGCTTAAATATGTCAGTGCTTCTGAGGAGGTGCCACGGCCGATGGAAGCGGAGGCGACCACGGCCAAGCCAATCCTCAGCGGCCTGGTGGATGTGGGGGCGGAGGCTGCCACACCCGCTCAGGTCTCCACTGATCCTGTCGCTCTCCTACAGGCTGGGGTGGATACGGAGGACCTGAAACTGGCCCTTCGCATGAAAGAGGTGGAGCTTCAAACAAAAACCCGCGAGGTTGAGCTTATGCATCTCCGTATAAGGGCATTGGAGCTGAACAAAGCTTCTCCCTTGTCTAGCCCTTTAAATCCTCCCACCGCTGCCGCTGAAAAGTTTGACGTTAGTAGGCATATTGCTCTGGTGCCAACGTTCAGAGAAACAGAGGTGGATTCTTATTTTAACGCCTTTGAGCGCATCGCGGCAACTCTTAGTTGGCCCAAAGATGTTTGGAGTTTGCTGCTTCAGTGCAAATTAGCAGGGAAAGCCCAGGAGGTTTGTGCAACTTTATCCATAGATGAAAGTTTGAATTATGATGTGGTTAAAGCTACTGTGTTGCGGGCCTACGAATTGGTGCCGGAGGCTTATCGCCAGAAATTTCGCACCTGTGAAAAATCTGCCAACCAAACTTATGTGGAGTTTGCGAGGGAGAAAACTGTTTTGTTGGACAAATGGTGCGCTGCGAGTAAAGTGTCTGATTTTGCGCAGCTCCGTGAACTGTTCTTGCTGGAGGAATTTAAATCATGTCTCCCTGACAAAATTGTTGTTTACTTAAACGAACAAAAAGTTGACACATTGTCTAAAGCTGCTGTGCTTGCAGATGAATTTGTTCTAACACATCGTGTCTCTTTTCCTCCAGTGCGCCGTGAAGTTTCCGCTGGCGGTGTGGGAAAAAATCAGCGAACTTCACCCAAAACTCCTCCGCGCACTAACTCCGTGTCTGCTGAGAAACGTGAGTGTTTCTACTGCCATGAGTCTGGGCATTTGATTGCGCACTGTCCAGCTCTGCAGCGCAAAGAACAAAACCACACTCCTAAAAAGCCTAAAAGTGTTGGTTTTGTTCAGCCTGCTCCTGCTCTCTCTCCTGTCAGCGCAGATGACTCTGCTGAGGTGGATGAAGCCTACCGCCCATTCATCCTCAAAGGTTCAGTGTCGCTGACGGGTGAGGAGGAGGATCAGGTTCCAATCACTATTTTGCGGGACACGGGGGCTACACAGTCCCTTATTTTGCAAAGCATTTTTGCCGTTTTCTGATGAATCGTTTTGTGGTTCTGATGCTCTTTTGTGAGGTGTCAAAATGAGCGTGTTACGAGCACCGCTGCACACCGTTTTTCTGCGCTCACCTCTTGTCTCTGGCCCGGTTAAGATTGGCACTCGCTCTCGCTTACCGGTGCGCGGTGTTGCGTTCATTCTAGGTAATGATTTAGCGGGTAAAAAGGTTTTTCCGACGCCCGAAGTGATCGATAATCCTATTTTTTTTGCCCCCGCTGCTGTCAGTGACTCCTCTGTGTTCCCGACTTGTGCCGTTACGCGCGCCCAGGCGCGCAAGTATGGTGATGTAATGGATTTATGTGACTCATTCATGTGTTTTGATGATGATCCTGTGAAAACAGAAAAAACCTGTTGAGAAATCTGACAAATGTGTGACTGAAAACTTGCTACCAACTGATGCTAACCTGTCTTTTGTTGTTGATAGGGCTGAGTTTGTCCTTGCACAGCAGACTGATCCATCTCTGATAAACTGCCTCTCATCTGCTGCCAGCGCAAGCGCCTAAAATCCCTCCGTGTACTGCATTG
The DNA here is from genome assembly GCF_018320785.1 of Cheilinus undulatus. Classification (NCBI taxonomy): domain Eukaryota; kingdom Metazoa; phylum Chordata; class Actinopteri; order Labriformes; family Labridae; genus Cheilinus; species Cheilinus undulatus. Next base: position 55,816,068 of record NC_054867.1, read on the forward strand.
ATAACAGTATTAATGCGTAATTACTCCCCTCGTCCGGTGATCTAGGTTGGAATTCACTTCAACAATTAGTTGTGCCTCAAAAATTTCGTCCCCAAGTTCTTAGCCTTGCGCATGACAACTTTTCTGGTCATTTAGGAATTAAAAAGAGTTACCACCGCATCCTGCGTTGTTTCTTTTGGCCAGGTTTGAAGAGTGACGTATCCAAATTTTGTAGATCTTGTCATGTCTGCCAGCTTAGCGGCAAACCAAATCAGGTTATTCCACCCGCTCCTCTGCAGCCAATCCCGGCTCTCGGTGAGCCATTCGAGCACATAATCCTAGACTGTGTAGGTCCACTTCCTAAAACAAAGTCCGGTCATCAGTACCTCCTAACTCTGATGTGTGCAGCAACTCGGTACCCCGAGGCAATACCGCTGCGCACAATTAAAACCAAAGCAGTCATAAAAGCCCTGGTAAACTTTTTCTCCACATTCGGCATGCCAACATCCACCCAGACAGACCAAGGTACTAATTTCACATCCAAATTGTTCGCCCAGGTTCTCTCCACTCTGTCCATAAAACACCAAAAATCCAGCAGTTTTCACCCAGAGTCTCAAGGTGCTCTCGAACGTTTTCATCAGACGTTAAAGTCGATGATGAGAAAATATTGTCTCGAGTCCGGTAAGGAGTGGGATGAGGGGTTGCCTTTTCTCCTCCTCGCGGCGCGTGAAAGTGTGCAGGAGTCCATAGGCTTTAGTCCCGCGGAGTTAGTGTTTGGTCACACCGTGCGTGGTCCTCTGAGATGGCTCCGTGAAAAATACCTGTCTGATACCCCAGGCCCAACCACACATGTGTTAGATTATGTGAGCTCTTTTAGGGAGCGTCTGCATAAAGCTTGCGATGCCGCGCGCAGCGCTCTCTCGGCATCCCAAAAAAAAAATGAAAAAGAAATTTGACCAAAAAAGTGTGAAAAGAGAATTCCAAAGTGGAGACAAAGTTCTGATTCTCCTTCCGATTCCTGGTTCCTCCCTTCAGGCAAAATTTTGCGGGCCTTATGTTGTTCAAAAACAATTAAGTGAAACTGATTATGTTGTTGGAACCCCAGATAGGAGGAGGAAGACTCGCGTGTGCCACATCAACATGATGAAGGCTTATTTCGATCGTGACTCGGATGTCATTTCGTCGTCTCCAGCCGTGCTCTCCGTTTCTACTGTCCCTCTGTCTCCCTCTCAGTATTTCCCTGAGAGTGATGGCCTTCGTGTCTCTGTTGCTGACCCTTGCGCTCGTCTCCAAAATTCAGAAATCCTGACAGATTTAAAATCCCACCTTCCCCACCTGAGTGACACCGCCAAAAATGACATCTGCAATTTAATCAATAGCCACCGGTCATTATTTTCTGACACTCCCTCCCGCACTACTGTTCTCTCCCATGACATTGATGTCGGTGATCATGCCCCCATTAAACAGCATGCCTACCGTGTAAACCCCACTAAGCGTGCGCTGTTTCAGCAGGAGGTAACATACCTGCTGGAAGATGGTTTGGCAGTCCCTAGCTCCAGCGCGTGGAGCTCTCCGTGCCTGCTCGTGCCGAAGCCAGACAAAACCCCTCGCTTCTGCACCGACTTTAGAAAAGTTAACTCGGCAACAAAGCCTGACTCCTATCCTCTGCCCAGGATGGAGGACTGTGTTGATCGCGTTGGTTCGGCCAAATTTGTGACCAAACTTGATTTGTTGAAGGGCTGCTGGCAGGTCCCTTTAACTCCCCGTGCCTCTGAAATCTCTGCGTTCGTCACTCCCCAGTTTCCTGCAGTACACTGTCATGCCACTTTTCAGCGGCTCATGCACAAAGTCCTGTCTGGCGTCAATAACTGTGAAATTTATTTAAGTGACATTGTTGCTTATTCCAACACGTGGCAGGAGCATGTAAAAACACTTCACGTTATCTTTGACCGGCTACAGAAAGCGTCCCTCACCCTCAACCTGGCCAAATGTGAATTTGGTAGGGCCACTGTTACTTATTTAGGTAAGGAGGTCGGCCAGGGTCAGGTGCGCGCGCTCTCCGCAAAAATTCAGGCCATCCTTGATTACCCCGTGCCTCAGACTCGGCGCCAACTCCGCCGATTCCTCGGTATGGCAGGCTATTACCGAGGCTTCTGTAAAAACTTTGCTGACGTTGTTGCTCCTCTAACTAGTCTCACCAGTGTCTCTCAACCATTCGTTTGGTCCTCAGCATGCCAGAAATCCTTTGAGTCCGCTAAAGCGCTCCTCTGCAGCACACCTGTCCTCTCTACTCCTGATTTTGCGCGCCCCTTTAAGCTGGAGGTCGATGCCAGCGCTCGTGGTGCTGGTGCGGTGCTGCTGCAGGAGGATGAAAATGGTGTTGACCACCCAGTCGCGTACTTTTCAAAAAAATTCAGTAAAAACCAAGTCCAGTACAGCACCATTGAACAGGAGGCTCTGTCGTTGTTGCTCGCCCTGCAACATTTTGAGGTGTATGTTGGGTCCAGCGCGCTGCCCGTTCAGGTCTTTACTGACCACAATCCCCTCGTGTTCCTGGCACAGATGGGTAAAACGAACCGCAGGTTGATGCGATGGTCACTGCTAGTGCAAGATTTTAACATTGACATCAAATATAAAAAAGGAAAAGATAATGTGCTCGCTGATGCTCTGTCGCGCATACATCTCCCTCCCTAAACTGCACACATTAAGGGGGTAATGTTTTGCTCTTTAGGAATGGGGGTGTTACGGCTGTGGCCGTATTTTGTTGAGTTTTTGTATCGCTGTGTTTTGTAGTTTGTTCTGTTTTTTTGGTGTAGGAGTGAGTGCTCTGTTGCTGTGTGGATCTTTGTCTTGTTTCGTGTGAGAGTGAGTCTTCTGTTCGCCCCATGTGTTCGTGAGTGTGTGGTCTGTCGTGTGAGTGGATCTTTGTTGTCTACAGGTGGTCATGCGTAATTGGTCGCTAGGGTGGCGGTAAAGAGACGCGGCGCTGATTGGCTCTCCACTCTTTAAAATACGGCGGCCTGCAGCTGACGAGGAGCCTGACTGACAGCAGCATCCCCTTGTTTGCTCCCAGCCTCCAAAACCTTAGAGTTAACTGTGTTTTTGCATTTCAGAATAGTTTAGCAGTAGCTTTGATTGTGTTTTGTATTCTTAGTTAGTTCCTTCTGGTAACTGTGTTATTTTTTTGGACACATTTTACTTCTGAGTGCTAGATCGCCTCCTTAGTTTGAATCCAGTCTTTTGTTTGAATTTATAGCCTATTGAGTGGCCTGTTTAATTTAAAAAATTGTAAATAAAAATGGTAAAACTTCTTTAGATTCTGACTGTTAGTTTGGGGACTGGGAAGAAACATTTACTTTTTCTACTTATATTATGTTAGGTACCTTCCCCCTAGACGGGTGCGTAACACACATATTAAAGTCTAGATCTAGTTTTTGTAATCATAAAGCAGTGATTTTGATGCAAGATTAATGCTGACAAGACTGAACTCTTAAAATCCACTTTTTCACTTCTGGAGGGAAAATGTGTAAGTCTGTGTAAAGTTTCAGATTGGTTGGGAGATCATTTCTTGCTTTGATAGCTTTAAAAGAAAAGCAGACTGTGCAAAGGCTGAGCCACGCTCAGGGATACTACAGTCTCCACTGGAGGCAGACCTTGAAGATCTGCGAATGTACTCAGAGCGAAGTTTAACAAAGCTCTTCCGTGGTGGAGGAGCCACATTATGGATTATTTTATACACTAAATGAACATCTGAATGCAGGATTAAATTATCAAAGCTAAGCATTTCATATTTAGCGGGTATGTCACAGTGACGATACTGCTGTGATTTTCTGTCTAGGATTTTCAGGGCTTGTTTGTGGAGTGGCCTGATTGGTTTTAGGACAGTCTTGTTTGCTGAGACCAACACGATATACAGTAATGACAATAAGATAAAATCATAGCATTGAAATGTTTTAGAGGATTCAACTCTCAATCAGTTCCTAATATGTCTGAAGATTGCTGTTATATTTCAATGTTTGACACCGTGCTTGTTACACCACATGTCTGATAAGGTGCACAGCTTAATTATTGTGCCATGTTTTTAAAGGTTCACTGTAAAAAAAATTCCGTTAAATTTACGGTAAAACGCTGGCAGCTGTGGTTACCAGAGATTTACTGTAAAAATTACGGTGAGAATGTATGAGAAAAAACGGTGTTTTCATTCTACAACTGTAAATATTACAGTTCAAACCCTTTTTTTTTTAACTGTAAATTTCTGTTAAAAAAATACAATATTGTAACCGTTTATACAAGGATTTGCTGTAAAAATAACAGTTATACTGTAACCATATTTACAGTAATTTGCTGTACAACTTACTGTAATTTGATGTAGAAGTTACAGCTCTATTACAACATTTTCAACAGGGATTGGCTGTAAAAATAACGATAATGAAACAAACCTGTTTACGGTAAATTACTGTAAAAACACCAGAAATCCTGTAAACCTAAATACAATCTATCTCAGTAATAAAAACAGTAGACCCGTATAATGTTAAACGGTATTTTATTATAACTACTTAAATTTTACAGTAAATTACTGGCAGCTGTGGTTACCAGAAATTTACCGTAAAAAATACAGTACAAAACATGAGAAATTACAGCTGATATTTGCAGATTTTACGGTAGTAGCAAAATACTGCCCAACTTTAAATTTTACAGTAAATTACTGGCAGCAAACATGTGAAATTTCAGTTAATTTGCTAGATTTTTGCAGTAGTGCCCTAATACTCCTACTTTTAACAAAAGATTCAAGCTCTCTGATAAACAATAAGAAACTCTGCAGTTATATGTTTGCTATAAAAAACCTTTCAACACATCTGATAACTTGTCTGTATACTCACAAAGCAGTTTAGATCTTGGAAAAAAAAGCTTGTGTCCATATGTATGACAGGTAGTCCTTGGTGTAATGCATAAAGATGAAACATAAAGTCACTTGCCCCTAAATGATTCAAGAGTAATGAGTCCAGTCTTGACTGAAGAAGGCCTTCCACTTGGGAAGCTTCACATGGCCAAGAAACTTCATCTTCTTGAAGACTCGAGCACAGTTCATCAGGTGTTCTACTTTGGACTGGCTCCATCCTCTCTGCAGGAAGTACATATACAAAGCAAAGTTAGAGTGATTCAGTGCTTCAGTTTAATGCCTACACAGATGTAAATTTGAAAAAACTAGGCTCTAATAAGCCATGCTTACAATCAGCACAACAGAATAAAATAAACAGTGTGTACAGTACATACAGATCGCTTCTATAATAGAATGTGGTGAAGAAACGCAAATGTACCCACAAGTGCCAGCTATTAAGTCAGCAATCACCTAACAACAGCCAATTACTTTTTCCGTTATTGATTATAATGAGACAGTTATGACATATTAATTGCAATTTGCTTTTCCTTTATAGTTTAGAGCTGTGGTGCCCAGGCTTGTATCCACTGAGCTCCCCCCTCCTTCACATATCCAAGAAGATATGGACCCACACAAAAAAGTGACATAGCTATTGCTGTAAAAACTAAACATAAATTTGAATTGATGTCATTATTTAAAGCAGTTTTAATTTTGGCAGATATTTTTAATTTTAGTCTTAGTTTTAGTCTTTAAGTGAAATGAATTTTAGTTTCAGTCACATTTTAGTAATTTCTGTCCATTTAGTTTTAGTCCATAAAAAGTCCTCACATTTTAGGTTTTACTTTTAGTCCAAGCATTTATTGTCTTGCTTAAATCTGGTACCAAGTCATAGTGGGATGTTCTCTGCACCCTGCCAAACCTGGGGTCCCTGCTTTCTACAGCTGAGAGACAGAAGAGCTACAGCTGCATTGTTTTTTGACAGAATTACCCACAGTGGAGAGATATCATGGATTTTGAATGTCTGACGAAAACTACATTACATTCTAGTCAAAAACTAAACTTAGTTTTTGTCAGTTTTAGTCATCACAGATCTATTTTTGTTAGTCTTAGTCTAGTTTTTGTCATGGAAAACAAAGCTGTCAATGAACATTTTTAGTCATAGTTTTAGTCGACGAAATTAACACTGGTTTAAAGCTACACACAATAGCCCAAACCACAAGTGTTAGCAAAAGACCTTGGTATGAACCATTCATAAGGGTTATATTGTGATTTTAGGTAGTTGAACCACAAGATAAATATTTGCAAACTATGCTCTTTATTTATATATTTACTTGTAAGACCACCCAAATAAATATAGAATTTGCTTTTACATGTAAATATAATATATAATTTTATATATAATTTCTATATAATTTCCCTTCGGGGATGAATAAAGTTATTATTGTATTGTATTAGGGTAAGCCTACCCATTAAGCCCAGGCACCATTTAAGCCCACTTGCGACTTTGAAGTCAATTTAAAAAAAAAAAAAAGAAGAGGGGCCTGTCTTATGCTATACATTATTTTGTCCAATCACACAATTTCTTAATTATATGTCAGTTTTTGTTTGACACCAATCACATTTGTAGATATTGAAAAAGGCCCGCCTACATTTGTGCAGTCTCAAGAAGGCTCAGATAAAGTCGCCTCAAAACTTTGGTGTTTTGGGACCCCTCAGAAAGAACCTCTTTTCAACCATTTTCAGCCACTGACTTGTTAAGTACATTCATATTATGTAATTTGAGAGATTATTGATTTGTTTTTTTGTGTATAAACAGGTAGTTTTTTGTAATTTCTTACTATTTAGTTTTATGTGAAAAGATGAGTCATGCTAGCTAGGGTAGCAAGCTAATCACTAGTCAATACATGTAGCCCTACTGATAGATACACTGCTTAATGATTAAAAATGATAAGTACACAAACTAAGTGTTTTCTGATTCATTTTACATAAATCTTACATAAAACTTTGAACAAGAATTCCTTGATAATTCAGAAAGTTTGGCAGAAGAGGAATAACTGTGATGGCAAGTTTTGCAGCATATTTAGCCTACAGGCATTTCTTTAAACATTTGTTTAATTTTGGTGAGAACATATTATCTTCATTTCCCTGGTAGTCACTGTAGTACCATTTAAGCCCATCTGATGTGTTTCAATAGAAAAAAATGAAATTTTGAGGTTTGATAGCTTTTCGCTGTAATCCTGTGTTGGATGTTGTTATACTAACTTCATTAACACGAGTACATCACAGATCACACACTGACCAGAAGAATTGTTATGTCAGTTAATTTTGCATAATTATTTGTTTATAGTGAGAAAAATGCCAACAAAAAAGAGGAATTACAGCAACTGTCCTAAAATCATCATTGTTACAGCCAAACATTAAATCCAAGTTCAATAAGATATTGTTGATTTACTGTAATGTCATTTAATACTTTTAAAAACAAACACATTTTTTTTATTTTGTCAATATTGAATCAAATTTTGTCAATATTAAATAAAATGTTCAATGAAATGTTAAATACTGAAGCCAATGAAAATTAGGTTTAGGCCTACTTAGTCATGTTTGTGGTGGTCCATTGTTACAAGCCAAACATTAAAGCCAAGTTCAAAAATAAATTGTGTTTAACATGTATAACATGTTACTGAATTAATATATGTTTACTACTTGAAAAATGTAATAATTTTTTAAATTTCTGTCAATAAACGTGGTTGTGGGCTTATTTGGAACACACGTGGGCTTAAATGGTACTTAGGTACCAATTAAGGCCATGCCAGACTTTTGACTTTATTCATAACATTTCTTTAATTTGTTCTCTAAAATATGCATAAGTAAATAAATATACCTTCAAATGAGGGATTAATCCTTCATTCTAACAAATGATCATGTTTATAAACCATCTTAGTATCTATGAAAAATACGTGAACTTAGATTTTGGTGGGCCTAATGGGTACACTTACCCTAAATGCTACAAAAGGATTTTGCTGTAACAAAGATGATGGGCGCTGAATTTTAAATCAATCATAATGAAAACATATGACTCACACAGAAAACTGTATTGGCCCCATATGGTGTGATCATCAGAACACTGAGAACAAGCTGGACAAAGCAGTGGCATGGCAGTATTCTGGGTATTTCTACATGACCAGATTAATGCAGTGCTTGGTGTAAACTACATAAAATAAACATAAAATGTCTTCATGTTGCTTAAAGAAAGATTAATCTAAAGAATTTATTGAGGTATGTACAAATGCTGTGCAAGGCTTACCATTATTTTCCTTGATAACTGGCGTCTTTTTAGAAGAGTGGAATACCGGAGACAGTATAAAGTAATGGAGTCCTAGTCACCACTAGCAGAAGAAACAGGACCTTAAAAAAGAGTAAGGAAAAATAGAAAGACAAGGTAAAGCACCAAATCATGTCAACTTAGAAGTTTTGAACACTTATGTATGCACTGATTGCAAAGTACTATCCAATTTTTGAATTCACTCAAAAAAGGAGGGGACCCAATCTCTTCTTGTCCCGTGAGCTGAATGTCTTGTCACATCCCTTGTGTTTTGTGGCAGAAGCTACAGCAGACACAAAATGCAGACATACATGTAGAGTGATCCAGCTGTTAAGCAGTTATCAGACGGGTGTTGCTGTGTTTATATGTTCTTCTAAAATCAACACTAAGCTGTGACTGGTGCTACCCTCTCCACTTAGAGTGTGTGTTGATCCCACAGCTCTGTAAGTCATCTTGCTTGCCCTTGCGCTTTTTCTGCTCACAACAGTTTTGGTTTAGAAAAAAATGCTGCACATCTATTTCTTTTTTGTTTTTTAAATTTGAAAATTTGGATACTATCAAACCTAAAAATCTGAACCAGAATCTTTATTGTCATTGTACACAAGTACAATGAAATTTTGCACAGTTCCATTCAGTGCAATTATTATTACCTCTGCCAAGGAGGTTATGTGATCGCAGGGTTTGTTAGTTTGTTTGTTGGCAACATAACCCAAAAAGTTATGGATAGATTCTGATGAAATTTTCAGGGAATGTCAGAAATGGCAAAAGGAAGAACTGATTTGATTTTGGGACTGATCCAGATCATCGTCTGATCTAGGAATTTTTAAAGGACTTTTCACTATTGGGAGATAGGGCTAATGGCGGAGGTCTGCGCTCTCTGAGTGCTTTTCTAGTTTATTATTGCAACTGCTCTGGGATATGTGCTGTTTTTCAGTCTGTTAGTTTTGGCTCTTATTGTTCTGAACCGTCTTCCTCAGGATAGCAATTGTTACAGGTGACGATAACACAGTTATAAAAATAACTGATATTGTATCATATGATGCACACGGCTGGAAGGAAATAAAACATTTTGCCAGCATTACACTATACCATATAACTACCTCTAAAGAGGAAAAATTATTACCTCTGTAGGAACTCCTGAGTGGATCCCAATGCTGGTCAATGCATAGCATGAGCTGCCTTGAAGCCTAGCAAGAGGCTCCTGGGAGGATGATAAAAGTAGAAAAGAATTACAAGCAAATCATCCATTACCACCCAAATGAGTCTTTAAAGTGTTTCTGAGATCCACTTACTACAAAAAACAATACATGGGGCAGGCTTTCCACTGGTACCCCATCTGGCAAGAATGTTTCAACAAGGCAAAAGAGGTTGTCTTCTTTTTGTCAAACAGGAGAGAAGCCCTTTATGTCCTCTGAGCAGCCCTCCAACTGTCCTCTCTGAATCTTGAGCTTTGTGGCATCCTGCAAAAATCAAGTGAGCTATTAAATCTTTAGTGCCATGACACTGACGTGCACATATCCCCATTGTGCATTTAGGAGGTGCTGGAGCCAACAGGTAGTGCCCAGGACCACCACAGTCCACCACCACACTATCCCCCTTATTCCTGGGGCCGCTACTGTAAATGTGAATATGGGCGAAACTTCCGGTGCCAAAACGGAAGTAGGCTACATTAAATACATGTATTCTAGTACAGCAACTAACTATGGATGCTAACAAAGAACAACAGTTGTTTCAATAGGAATTCTTCTGGAATTTGTAAATATTTATATTTTTGTTATCACATGTTCACATTGTTTGTATTATAAGCTGTAGATAAGTAAATAAGGTGGATACCACATTATTCCTGGGGGTCTACTGTAGCTATGAATGGAAGTGGAACTTCCAGTACAGTAACAATAATAGCAAAAACATGATTTTTCCAAAGGCTTACTAAAGTGATTTAGTGTCAACAGTGGCTGTTCTGAAATAAATAAATATTTGCTGTAATAAATACTGCTTCGTTTTTGTTAAATCAATGAGCTGAAATGTTTTAATCATATTTTCTGTAATGCTCAGTACCTGCTGCTATGTTCATGGTACTAATATTATGACAAAGTTAAATATGTCTCTCACAACATGCTGTCCACTGTCTAAGTGCATCAGGGATGTGATTCTTTTAGTATTAATTTATCATTAACTCTTAATACAAAACTTGACATTTACCAAACTGAAGAGCTGGCAACTTGAGTCATGGATAATTTTATAAATATAATTCCCATATTTAAGAGGGATTAGTTTGTAAAATGAGAATTTCAGCAACTCCACAAACTAGAAATGTATCTTTTTATACCGATATAAAGCTACTAAAGTTAGCTAAATATGCCCTTGTAGGTTATCTAAAGTAATGTCATCAATTTGAACTCTCCAGTAGAGGCTAGAGAAATAATAATAATATTATCCCGTCTGAGGTGAAGCAGTCTAACTTTATGTAGTTTGGTATTAAAATTGCTTTAATAGTCACGTTTAGCATCTCGTTTCTATGCAAAGTCCCGTTTAGATAGAACGGAGCGGAAGTTGCGCCCATATTCATGGAAGGGTAGGAATAAGCTGGAGAGCCTGCCTCAGGGGACTCTGAACACAGATATGAATGTGACTCTGAACACAGATATGAATGTGACTCTGAACACAGATATGAATGTGACTCTGAACACAGATATGAATGTGACTCTGAACACAGATATGAATGTGACTCTGAACACAGATATGAATATGACTCTGAACACAGATATGAATGTGACTCTGAAGGGGAAAAATCCTTCACCTTAGGTCGCTCTGAAGCATCAGTGCTGCGGCGGGACTCTCACTTTTTGGCTAGGGGACATCACGGTCCTCACGGTCACTCCCACCTCATCTGGAAAACTCCGTCCTTTTTCTTTCCCTCTTCCCAGTGTTCCCAGTATCCAACCGCCCATTTTTTGTGCATTTTTCAAAAGTCTGAAGTGGGCGGAGTTAGCTCTGAGCTTGGGGTTCACTTATGGACCCCAACACAGCAAGTGTTAAACGTTCTCCACGCTAAAATGACAGCAAAAAATACAAATCAGACAGCAATGTTGGCTGGTCTAGGATTGAAACAAAATGCCTCCTGACCCATTTAACTTCTACCGATAAACACGTGGTGTTACTGAATGAAAAGAACTCAAGAAATATTTGACACTACGACAAAAGAAGTTCTACATACCTTACCAATAGCTCGTAGGCTGATGCTCCGGGTGACGTCGAATTAATACACGCCAATGTCCTGCTTTGTATTCCATCTTCGTTTGCAGCTCGTTCTACGAGCAGACAGCAACTTTATGAAATATTTCCGCGCACACGAGACCACAGAAGACACGAAAACGCTGTAGTTTACCAGGCAGCCGTTGGCGGTTTGATTTTCCAACGAACCACACACGCATGCGTATAAGGTCCTTCTTTCCCCGCGCCTGCGCGAAACCGTATTCGCGCATGGCAATTGACTGCAACCACAGTGCGCAAACGCATTTCGAGAAAGCAGCACTGTTTGTGTACATGGAGGGAGGCGACTGAAAACTGTTCACTCTGTAGTTCGTTTCCAAATTGTTCCATTTTTAAACACCCAAATCGCTGTTCTAGTACAGACAGAATAGAAATCGTTCCTGTGTAGACAGGGTTGAATGGCGACGGGAAACAGTTTTTCAAAATTATTTTTATATATTTATTTTTTATATTGATACAACTTTATTGAACAGATTCCAATAGTTAATACAGCATTGGCACATGAAACAAAACGTATTTACTGGACATAAATAACCCCACATACAGGTAAAGAGAAGTTTAGATTAAATTACATAAGGTATGAGAAGTAAATTAAAATTTCAGAAACTAAACCATGGTTTCATATTGTTTTTTTTTTAAGAATTTTTTTCCCCTTAGAAATCAATTTGATAGACTATATGTACAGTTCCCATTCATTTTTAAAACTGATTATGGAGGGTTTCTTGTCATTCTATTTGCATTCATGTTTAAGTTATTTAACCAGTAAAAATAACTATTGTATTTATATAATGTATATACTATATATTCAACTGTGTTATATACATATTATATATACAGTATGTATCTCTCTCTCTCTCTCTCTTTATGTATATATAAAATAGTTCTTTCCAATTACCTTGTTATATTTCCTATCGGCAATATGTGTCATCCAATTTCAGTTCTGAAAGATTGACTGAAACATTAAAGTACATCAATGTATTTTGTGTTAGATGCATTAAAGGAAGTGGAATGGCTTTACAAATGCAATGGCATTCTTTGTGAGAGCAATTAACATCATTCTTTTCCAATAAATCAGTTAAACTAAAATAATTGACCACTTTCATCCATCAAATTAAGAACAAACAAAATGATTTTTGGTACCATTCTTGTTTCAATAAGGTTTTCATATTAACTGTAACTGTCCGTTTATTTCACAAGGCAGCATCATGTGGTGTAGCACTGAGAAACAAATGTGAACATAACAACAAATTGGTGCTTGTTCACAGGTTTTGCAGGTTGACAGGTTTTTACTGTATTTTCTACAGAACTTTCCTGATCATGCAGTATTTTTAACCTCTTGTCCCTGCTAAAATTACGGTATGTGATTGCAATTTTTTTCACAGATTTTTACTGTGAATTTAAATGTACATGAGAGAAAAGTCTGTAATTTTAACAAAATACTACTGTAATTTTTAGAGTAATTGCCCGTCTTGAAGATTACAGTATTTTTCCTTTATTTTCACAATCTTCTTTCATTTAAACGGTACAGTTTTGTAATTATTACGTACTTTAATTGTAAAAAATTTATGTTTCATACCGTTGCTTGATTTACAGCAATTCTGTGTATTTTATACAGTAATATATGTTTATTTGTTTTACGGTCTTTTACTGTTGCTATTTGACAGTCTTTTGCCGTATTTTCTACGGACATTTTTTACAGTGTTTGGTCAATTATATGAGGAATTGCTTGCCATTTTCATCCTCGGAGCTTTTCAAAAGTATTGAGGTATCAAATATTTTGACAACCTTATGGTTAGAAACAGTCTCAGCTGTCTCTGGGATGTATAATAAAATAACAGCCGCGCTCCTGTTAGACATAATTTTGGATGGAGGAGACGGATCACTAACACAAGGACTGTAAAACACATAGTGAACAACAGGAGACACTGCTTTCCAGTAGTGAATATTGTCCCTTATTGCATTTTTTTCTCATATGGAAAAATGTGGAAATGCCTGTCCTAGTCCTCTGTGTGTGAACGTGCTCTTTATTATTAAACTCTTATGATTCATAGTTGATGTCTGACTAAAGACACTAAATAAAGCACTATCCCTAAGACACCTGGGCTTTGGCAGAGCACAGGTGAAACAGTTCCTGGTCATCTTCCTCTGCTGCTGCTGTTGATTTTCCAGGATCCCAGTCTTCTCATATGGCCCAGCTCATCGTGTCCTGGGAGAGAGTCACAGGTGAACGGCTGAGAGTAGATGAAGGAAGGCTTCTAGTCAGAAATGCAGACTGTGGACAGATGAATAAATAAATGACTCTTAATTATTAGAATCAAATATTCTTTATTCATGGCAGTTAGACCCAGGCTTACTTATAGTTTACTGTAGTATTTATTTACAAACACCTGTCACAAACTACCCATACCCTTATTTTACACTTGTTCTCTTTCCATGACAAGCGCTTTGTGAGGTAATAATGGAGTATAAAAGGTGTGTATAATTAATACAATTTTACTGATTATCATTCAAAAAAAAAAAAAAAAAAATCCTTAATTGAATTGCAGTAAAATATTCACTAAGAGAATTTATTAACAAATAATGGAAAAAAAGGTTTCAAAATTCATATGAATTTCAAGAAGAAAGGTGAATGAGGCAAGAATATCTATAATACAGCCAGCAAAATAGACAGATACATAAAAATGACATGATCCTAGTCGTGATCAATAACAGAAATATTTTACATTAATATCACGGCTAACAGCGGTGTAACACTAAAGTAAACGTTAACCATCTTTCATTAAAAACCTCGCTAGGTTAGCATACATCGATCGCTGGTCGGATTTTGTCAATAAAACTTAAATAAGCTACTTAAAAACTGGCTAAATACTATGAATAACGTCTGTAAATAAACAGAGAACAAAAAGAGCCATACTCTACGTTTGATTAGTTGGAGATAAAATACATATTTTGCTTTGTTTTCTGTCCTGCTGCGTTTCCTGCCCTGACTGTCATTCAAACTTACTGTAGAAACGGAGTCTCCTTAACTTTACCAAAAAAGGTGAAACAGCGCCCCCAAAACTCCATAGTGGACGGAAATATATTACATCCGTAGTGATAAGAACTACCATGGAGAATAAATGGGAAAAGTTAAGTGAATTAAGGACTGCACCGGTTCGAAACCGGACGGAAACATCTTTATTGTTCTCAGAATAGTCACAGTCTTTTAATGTATGTAAAATTGTGCGTTCAAACAGATACAATGATAACCATTATAATGACAGTGACAATAATAATAGAGGCTCAGTAAGAAAGTTCCAATTAATTAACCTATAACATAAATTTAACATGAAAATAGCCACATACTTTTATTATTGATACAGTGAACCTCATTATCTGCACACATAGAAAGTTATGACAAGACTTACAAACTAAATTCACCTGATTATATACATAAATACACAGATACATACTCAATTCCCATAAATACACATACAGCAAAACTTTGAATAATAGCTGGAGTTTTTAATGACTTCAGTCTGTAAAATATCTTTATTTGGGACAGGTTTCAACATAACTTTTTTTTAAAAATCAAAATCTGACAGGAAGCCTATAAATTGTGAAATCACTAATGGATGTTGCTTGAGCCGTAAACACCAGTGTTTCAGCTGTTTAAAGCTTAAATTCAAACTAGATCCGTGCAGCAGCCTTATTTTACTTTCCCCCTAAACTAACATTAAATAAAGTAAAAAATGTATCACTCCAAATTAAAGATATTATAATTATTATTATATCATCATATATGTCCCTCTGTATTTATCAGAAACCCTTAATGATGGGGTTGATTTACCTCCAAGGATGCTTTATCTAAAGTATCCATTGAGCTGTTTCTGTGCACTAATCTCTATGGATGTACCGTATATTAAACTGACTCAAGGTGGCGCTCTAACCAAGGATATTTTTCTGTTGGTTGGTTAAATCTATCTACAGCTGCTGACAGTCCAAGCTGTTACTGCTACTTCTTTTTCTGATGGGTCTTTGACAGGCTCAGAAAAAAGGTTGGGAGTCAATACACTTATTATTATTATTATTATTATTAATATTATTATTATTATTATTATTATCTGTGTTTCTTACACTGGGTTCACATTTTGCATAATCATAGAATGCTCAAAATGTAGACTTGTTTGTAGCGTTTCTATATTAGAATCACTTCCTGTCCCCCGTGGCGAACTCTCTGCTGCTATAGATCAGTGGTTCCCAAAGTGGGGGTCGCAAGACACTGAATGGGGGTCGCTAGATGGCTCCCTAGAAACAGAGAGTATTTTTAAATGGTTTTAAGTTGTATATTTTGCGCATTTCTGTTGAAATGTATATGCATAAAATTGGTTCCATTGAAAATTAAACATGGTAATTTCTTAAGATTTATGCTGAAATCTAAGCAATGTTTGAAAAGCACATCACGATTCTTGAATGTGCATGACTTTGTTCAACTATGGCACAACCAATCTTAGGAACAGTGGGGGTCCCTGGTCTTCGTCACTTCGTCAATTCTCAGTCAATCATGCTGTTACTGCTCGTGCTCCAAACTCTCCCACCTTTCAAACACCATCATCATGACAGCCACATCTAAAAGAACTTCACACCTAGTAGGATCTAGTGTGATATTAAGGTAAGGTCAGAATCATTTTCTACATGTCTGCAAACATGTCAAAGCCCTCCACAGCTCAGACCCTGGTATCAGTCGTGTGTCTTTACGTCAGTGTATTTGGACCTTTAACCTCCTCTGCTGCTGTTTGCTATAGTTTAAATCACTGCACAGTTTAAACAGGAGCTGAATGACACACTTTAGTTTGTTTTGGATCGGCTGCTGCCGTCACTACCGTGGGTTCACTAAACCCTGAAGGGTCCACGTCACCTTCTGACACCAATTCAAATATGCAACATGTAAGATTTAGACTCAGTCTGTTATTATGCATGGAAAATGTATCTTTAGCTGCAGGAGAAGAGGTCCTAAATCAGCACTAATGATGCATCCTGCTCTAGTTTAGCTGTCAAAGTAGATTTAAAATAGAAGTTGTCAAGTGGCAGGTGGTTTAAACCCAGAGTGGCAGGCTAAAGAAATAGATTTATTTAATAGATTCATTCATTTTAGTCTGACACCCTAGTTCGTCATCTCTAGGCCACAAAATCCTCCCTGTGTCATCTTTAGTGTGTCACATTGGCTGAAAGATCCTATGAGCTCTCTCTTTTAACTGTCTGTACTTTATATGTCCGTCCTGTCTTATCTCCGTCTTCTCTTTCTTTAGATAACTGTTCAAACTCTTTCTTCCCCTGACCATAAACAAGATATGCTCAGATATGATAAAGATTGTGCTGAATTCATTCTCACTTTATGAGTTCTGGTGAGTGAGACGCTCCCTAAAGGAGATTACTGAGCTGAAAAACAGCAGAGCTTTCAGCTAAATGTGAACAACGTGCTGAGGTTGGCCGTCTGTTCAGCCTTTCAAATAGGGGCACTTTAATTTGACCATAAACCAACATGTATGAGCTCATGGTGCAGTTAAGTAGGTTTTTTTTTACCTTTCAACACCATGATATAACTTTAGCAGAAACATAAAGTCTTCTTTATCTTAAAAATCCCTTTTAAATCAGGCGCAATCTGAGCATGCAGGTTGAGGATCTTTGCAAAGACTCTGCGTCTGCACAACAACATTTACTGACACGTGCACAGACAAATCGTTTTGGAGTGAGGTAGAGGCTGTTTAAGAGCTGCTACAGATGCAAGCTGGAAGAGAGTCAGCGACTTAAAAATAATAAAACATTTGTTGGAGCCTGCAGGATGGACTCTGCGCCTGAGAATATTACTAAATGTGGTAAGAGAGAAAGGACGCTAACTTAGTTGGTGAGGGTGGATTATTTTAATAATCCTAATGGAAAAATTTAACCAACGGTGTAGAATTTGGAGCGTGAATTTGGAAGCAAAATAGATCTGAACTAATTTATTGGAACTTTGGAGACATCAGCACCAGAGAGATGAATTGGACCATACTTTATCTGCCGTTTGATGAAGGCGAGGAGGAGAGGACCTGTCTGGAGGGGCTCTTGATCGTCCAATTAAAAATCAGATAAATTCAAAAGCACCGACATCACGTGACGGTGGATTCACATGAAGTGATGGACGTGCCAAAAAGAAAACAAAAACTCTGCTTTGCAAAAAGTTAGCAAGAAGCTATAAAAAGGTTAGAAAAATCAAAGTCTTGTACTGGATAAGAAAAAAAATCTAAGTCTGATTGTTTATCAGACTTGGCACAACGCTCGGATCAAGAATGGACCTAGGAGGCCCAAGGAGACTCAACAGAGCTCTCCTCAGTGAGCATCTTCTTGGACTGTCCAGACCTGACCGCTTTCTGATCTGAACCCAACTCACTCTGAACTCTTGTGAGTTCTGAAGTTACTCTTATACAAGAGGGAGGGGTTTTGGTTTTGAAGCCCTCCCAGTGTTTGATTAAATCCACTCCACCAGATCATCAAGTTAATCGGATAATTTAGAGATAACATAAGATGGTTATTGAAACTCTAGAATACTATCAATAAACTATCACACAAACATTAGAAACACAGTTCATTGTTTATACGCACAATTATACATTAGAAAATGTTTCTGCATTTGGGTGTGACGGAACTTGACCACAAGGTGGCAATGTTGATCCAGGGACGATTTTCAGTCTCTGTTCGTCAACTTGGAGAAATACAACTAAATTATATCATAAAACCATAACTCAGTAAGGGAAGATGCCAGAGATTAGTATGACACGTCATTCTGTTCCTTGTAAACAGACTCAACCAAATATGAACATGTCCTGTTGGAAACATAACATTTGAGACAGTTTTTTGATACTTCCAATCCTTGCAGCTTCATGTGGTCGAGATAACACCGGGAATTTACGACATGCGCCTGCTCTGTGCCACGGCTCTGTAGGAAGACAGAGTCCTTAGATTTATGAGGCGTAGTGCAGAGTTCCTTACAACTTTCCGGAAGACAGGATTTAGTCTGAGGAGGTTCACCATTTGGTCGACCAATTTAAAGATTCAGATTTTAAGGTGTTTATCTCTGTTGGGAGCTGTCTTTCATCAAAATGGCAGTTTAAGAGTCCTACTGCCTGAGGAACTCTTGTTTTTCAAACGTGGTTCCCTGATAAGTTGTCAGCCATCGGGGAAAGAGAACCCCCCCACCGAAGGATCTCTGAAGGTGTAGGTTTAGGAGGGAGAAAGGATCTCTCCCCCCTTGTATCATTATCTTTGCTCCTTAGAGGGTGTGATATCAACAGCCTTAGATTGTGATTTCATCTTTAGTTGTTCTGGATAGATTCTTACTACAAATAGTTGGATGGATGGAGCCCTGGCATTTTTAACATCTGGCATCCTGACTGTTTAGAAAATACACAATATGGACAAAAGTATTTGGCCACATGTTAATTATTGAAACCAGGTGTTTCACCTGTTGCCACCGGAGTATAAATCATCACCTAGCCATGCAGTCTCAAACATCTGTGATCCTAAACAGGCCGTTTTGAAGAGCTCTAGCGTGACTCTGTGATGATGACGCCTTTGCAATGAGACGGTTGGTGAAATTTCATCCCAGCTGGATATTCCACAGTCAGCTGTCAGTGGTATTATTATAAAAGTGGAAGAGTTTAGGAACAACAGCAACTCAGCCATGAAGCAGAAGACCAGGTAAAATCACTGAATGGGGTCAACAACTGCTAAGGGTCATGGGTAAAAGTCTCCAAGTCTCTGCTGATTCCATCGCTGAAGAGTTCTGAACTTCCTCTTACATTAATGAACACTACAACTGCAGCAGGAGCTTCATGAATGGGTTTCCATGGTAACAGCTGCATGCAAGCCTCACATCACCAAGTCTGATGTATGCCGACACTGGACTGTGGAGCAGTGGAGACGTGTTCTGTGGAGTGACCAATCATCTTCTCTGTTTACAGTCAGATGGTGAGTCTGGGTGTGGAGGATGCTGGGAGAACATTACCTGTCTGACCGTGGAGTTTGGTGGAGGAGGGATAATGGTATGGGGCTGGTTTTCAGGGTCTGGTCTAGACCACTTATCTCCAGTGAAGGCTGATCTTAATGCTTCAGCAGACCAAGACATTCTGGACAATGCTATGCTTCCAACTGTGTGGCAACAGTTTGGGGAAGGCCCTTTTCTACTGACTGTGGGAAGCCTTCTAAGAAGACTGGAGGCTGTTTTATTATATATTTAATATTAGAATACATGGATCTGAATGCTAAGTCATTACAGTCCCTGTTAGTCTAACAGTAAGGCGGCTGAATACTTATGTCCATTCTGTGGTGATTCATATTGCTAATGGGGTTAAAATGCGTAGCCCCTTTACTGTTGTTGTGCCACAAAGCCGCACAATCTGCAGCCCTCCTGAGCAGATAGGGTATCTCTGTGTGCCAGTTTAACGTGAAGCCCTGGTTTATATTTGACTGGGATGGATATGCTCACGCTGTGGTCATGTATGTTCAGAGGGATCAGAGACATTTTGTCCTAGTAAACCTGTTCTAAACACAACCAGGTCAAAAACATGATCACATGTTTTTCAGATTATTGAGAGGAAATTCACTTTTTTATTGTCGGACAAAAAAAAAAATCAGATGTAGGACAGGAGCAGGTTAACTGCTCAAACAGTCTGAGAGAAAAGTCGGTATTATTTTGAGAATGCATGTGAAAAACTGAGAATATAAAGAGTTTAATTCACATGAAGTATAAACACCAAAAAGGTGGGACACTGTAAAATAGAAAATAAGCAGGACTACAGTGATTTTGAAAATCCTTTTCAACCTGGATTATGTTGCACGCAGCAAATTTAAATTTATGTTAAAACTAATATGCTGTTTTTAAATTATACACATTTTATGAATATGCAGACTTCAGTACTTTCCAAAAACCTGAGACAGGGGCATCAACAAGATATCCCAACTTTTTTGGAACAAGGTTTTGCACTTGTTAATAGTCAGGCAGAAGAATAAGTATTTTTCTATCTAATATATCACTGTTAGCAATGATGACAAAGAAAAAAGAACAGAAAAATAAAAATAAAATAATCTTTACAATGCTTTCCATAACTATAATGATAATTCTGCTCATGCTTATTATTCTAGTGTCAGTTATGGTGTTCATGTCAGTTGAAATAATAATAATACTCATAATAATGACTGTAGACATCAGGGAGAGGGCTGACCACCTCTAGTCAGAACAGAATTTAGTGCTTAAAAGAAAAAACTCACTTTTTCAGCGATATTTACAATATTTTATCCATTATAATCAATATTTCCAGCACTCTCTGGGGGTAAAATATCTGTTATTGTCTCATGAACTACACATATATATCCAACAAATTTGCCAACTGTGAAAAATCCAACATGTCGGGCTGTTTTTCAGGACATTGTGGTTGTTTTGATCTTAAGTTTGGAAGTATACTCGCTGTTATTGCAAATGCATGATGGCTGCCACACAAACCAGTGTCGGTTTGTGCATGACCTCAAAAACAGAGTGGATGCAGACATGAGATGTAGAAAACATGTGTCTGGAAAGAAGAGGCGGTGCAAACACAGAGAGGATGTGACTGCAGAAACAACAATGAAAGGTTCAAACCACAATCTTCCACTTTTTTATGACATTATTGACACAAACGTGTCCGCCAGTCTCGGACTGATAAGGTCTGTGTCAAAGTCGACATTCAAACCTGTAAATATAAGGGAAATAAGATCGGTGTTACAGCTCAAAAAGGGACCGTGTAAACTGGTGACCCTCAGCTCAGTGCCTCTGTAGCTGTTTGAAATATTTTATTGAAAACATATCTGATGAGCAGATTTTGACACTGCTTGTTTTTTAAGCTGCTATAATGATGAATCAACTAACTTATTTAGCTGAAAGTCACCAGCTAGCATAGTTGCTAAATAAAGGTTGACTTTGAAAAACTAAAGTCCATGCATGGGGATGTAGACGGTGTGTTCAGCCACTGGTCAAAGTGATGTTTATTAGTTTAGAGCTCATAATTATCCCCATATTAACTGTCTTCATTTCTGTAGTTTACGGCCTGAGCTCTCTTAGTCCAGCTCAGACCGAGACGACTGAGACGACCAGTTCACACCACTGCAACTAGAGGAGACGATGCATTCTTGCACAATTTATTTACTGCAGATAAATCCGTCTCTGCACCAGGGACAGCTCTGCATACTTTCTGTTTTTCTTGTGTTTTTGCCATCCAATTTTCCAAATTTAGCTCAGCATCAAATTTCTAATGTATTACCTCGGTGCTTCGCAAGTCTGGTCCAGGGTAGTGTCGGTGAGAGGCTTTTTACCTCACATAAAAACTACAAATTTCCATTTTTCTACACAGCTTATCCATTTAGGGGTCACAGGATGCTGGAGCCTATCCCAGCTGTAATTGGGTGAGAGGCGGGGCACACTGGACTGGTCGCCAGTCAACTGCAGGACTAATTCAGAGGCAAACAACCAGGCACTCTCACACCTACAGGTAATTTAGAGTCACCAATTAACCTAATGAGCATGTCTTTGGTGGTGGGAGGAGCCTGGAGTACCCAGAGAGAACCCACGCATGCACCGGGAGAACATGCAAACTGCACAGAAAGGCCCTGATATGAACCAGAGACCTTCCTGCTGTGAGGCAACAGCGCCAACCCCTGTGAAGGGGAAACTAAAATCAAGACCTGAACAATCATAAAATACTTCATAAATGTTAAAATGCCTTTTTTATAGTCCAAAAGTAACAGAAGATATAACGTACATGTCAGCTTTGGAGCGTTTGGTTTTGCAGCACTGGAAATAGACCTGCAGCGTATCCTCACAGAAGCAGAGTGGAGTGGCGCTCCAGAGCCAGACTGGTGTGTGTGTGTGCAGCAAAACTACAACTGACTAGAGTTGGAGCGATTTGTTCTGCAGTGCATCGGTGCAGCTCTTTTACATGGAAGTCGGAGGTTAGACAGTTTATTTTTCCTGTTGTTTGTCCGTTGATTGTTTTTTTAATTTTTAAATTTTTTTTTAAATACTGCTTTTATGTTTGTATTTGTTGTTTTTTTATGGACTTCTATGTCTGCCAATAAAGATGATGATGATGATGATGATTAAATGGGCTCTCGCTCGGCAGATACAGCCGTTTTTGAGGTGACACGAGACTTTTCTTGCCTTTGCACCTCCTCTCACTGACTCCAACTTGTGTTCATCTGTAAGGTGGCCAGTGTTGGGCACGTTACTTTTAAAAAGTAATTAGTTATAGTTACTAGTTACTCCTCCCAAAAAGTAACTGAGTTAGTAACTGAATTACTCTACTATGAAAGTAACTAGTTACCAGGGAAAGTAACTATTGCGTTTCTTTTTTGAAGTTTAAATATGTCTAAGAATTTTTTTCTAAGCAGGTTTCACACCAGTTGCATAGAGCAGACTTGCATAGACAGGTACTTACACAGAACTTTTAATATTTATTGCACCTCAACAGGCCACAACTGGTAGACATACTGTACTTCAAGCATTTTCTTCATCGCAATGATACACAGTTTAACAATATATCACAGTACAACTACGAAGTGCTTTTAACTCTCACATAGCATACCTGCCTATCATTCCAGTCAGTTCAGTCTGTGTCACAAGTTTTTGTGAAGCTGGAGCAGAAAAATCCAGCTTTAGCCGTTTGGACGACATGGCTCTGAGCTCACGTTAGCCACACCTGGCCCGCTATCATCATCAGCAGTGTCAATGTTAGCTATTTTGTTGTTGTAAGGAAATTCAGTGTCCTGTTAATAAACCGGCAGACTTTTATTTCGAAGGAAAATGGGGAAGTGCAATGCAAAGTGTGTTGTTGTAACTTGACAACTGGACTGACTAAAGTTTGGACCGTTTCGGTCGTATACCCTACTGTACGGTGTTGTTTTCTCCGTATATATACAGTTTAAGACAGGATGGCTCGGTTACATCAACAGCGGTGTTTGTGGCCACTAGTTCTGTAGAATCGTGTGCCGTAGAGATGCTTCATTAGATTAGAGTTGCTTACAACGGACGTGGACAAACACTTTGCTGCTGGGACATAATGTTCACTTCACATGTACGTTCTTGGCTTTTACCTCAGGGAGAATAAAGTAGTGTCTGTACTTCCACTTTGAAAACGCTAACTTTTCCTCCAGACTCGCCATTGCTGCAGCTCACCTCAGCTAGTTTGGGTGTGTACTTGTGTGGTTTGTGTGTAAACTCAACACTGCCTCTGATTGGCTTACCATGAAAGCTTACTCTACCTTAGCCAATCATCCTCACTTATGCCATTGTCTTGTCCCGCCCTCCTCCCTCACTGTAGAAAAAAATAAAGAGTTTTGCAGCTCCTGTGGCGGAGAGCCAAGTTGGATGACAAGAGCTTCAACGATGGAAACAGTAATTAGTTAGATTACCCGTTACTGAAAAAAATAATGCCATTAGAAACGGCGTTTATTTTAACGCTGTTATTCCCATCACTGACAGTGAGTCACAACAGACCGCTTACTGACTGGATTCTGATGATTTCCGCCCTTTATCGAGGAAAAATGTGAACAAACTGCTGCGCTGTGGGAAGAAGTTTAGTTTTTACAATGACGTCATACAGCTGATATGGCGCTCCGTCCCGTAACCGAGCGCGGTTGCATTCACATCTTATCCGAAACTATGCCAGAGTCCACTTGAACCGCGCCCAAGACCACCTCCCCAAGTGGGCCCGGTGCCGGGGCGTGGTTCATTTGCATTCTCACTACCAAAACGACCCGGATTTTGGGCTCAAGTGCACTAGGATCTGGGACTGGGCCCCTAGTGTGAAAGCACCCCTAGTTTTGTAAGCACACAATACAGTTTTAGTTAGTTTTCTTTTTTTGTAAAGCTTGGTTTTTATTTAGTTTCATTTAACTAAAATGATTTTTACATTTTAGTTTTAATTATTTAGTTAGTTTAGTAATAACCTTGGCTCCACTGAAGCTTTAGGCCCATGTGTTCCTTTAGGTGAGTGGTTTCCATGGTTTTCTCTGTGTGAGAATGCTCTAAACAGCTCATGGATCTCATTTAGATGTTTTGAATGCAAAGTCAGTATGTTGATATATGGAATGATGCATATGGTTTTAATCATGCTAATACATACTTCCATTTGCACTGGTGTTAGGAAATTTAAGGGCATTTTTATCAAAGAAATGTCATGAATGTCATTCCCCACTTTCCTCTCTTTTCTCTCTGGTTTCCAGCGCTGTCCTCTGAATCAATGCAAAGCCTGCCAAAGCAGCGACATTATTTCACTTCTTTTTGGTGTCCAGGTGGAATAAACTGTCTGTGTTTAGCTCACATCATTCCTCACTCTGACAGTAAAATGTAAGCAGGTCTGAGTGTCTGTGAAGTTTAGCTGCAGGTTAAATATCCTGGGAGTGTTTTTGTTTTATGACCGCTCACAGCCTGTTGTTTCATACAACACCTGAGCACAGGGCGTTACATAACCAGAGGAGCCAGTATTATGCAGATTCCTGTCTTGTCTTGAGTTGTATTAAATCTGACCCCTGTAAAGTTATTGCATGCAGGGGTCACGTCCAGGCGGGACAGGCAACATGTTCTTTAGCAGGCTCAGAGTTCAAAAACATGACTTCTGAAAAAACAACAAGAGCCCTTCTATATTAGCAGAAATTAGATTTTAAATGTATTAAATCAAGGACTAAACTCAGAGTTAGCATCACAGCGATGCAATTATTATAGACAAGTCAGTTCCAGCTCTACCAGCTGGGTCCTGGAAGGACTGGGTCAAGCTCTTGTTTGAGAAACAGTTTCCTTGTCTCTGTTTCTGCAGTCTGAGCTATCAGATGTCAAGTCATTTTCAGTGCACACTCAGGTATGGCCACATTAAGCATTAAAGATGACCACTTGGTATCTGAATGCCAAAAACTGATAT
The DNA here is from genome assembly GCF_018320785.1 of Cheilinus undulatus. Lineage (NCBI taxonomy): Eukaryota > Metazoa > Chordata > Actinopteri > Labriformes > Labridae > Cheilinus > Cheilinus undulatus. The sequence continues at coordinate 55,841,482 of NC_054867.1, forward strand.
AAATCCCTGCACATGCATCGTATAGTTTTAGATCGTATTTTAAAGCAGATTTGGGGAGTTCATCAGAAGAACCAGACTTTTAAGTGTTATTGCACAAATGACAAGCTTCTCAGCTTGCAGTAAGGTACATTTTTTGTCTTTAAAGACCCTGTAAAGTGAAAATAAATCTGTATTTAGGTTTGTTGTATGACAGCTCACTGTGTTATGAACCCCTAAATCAAATTTCAGTCGGATAAAACATCTCTAAGTTTATAAAATTAAACTTCAAAATCATGAAAAATGAGGCAGTAAAATCTGCTCCAGGATGGTGTGGGCGCGTTTCTTTTTACGAGCTGAAGCCACGCCCACTCTGGAGAAATAGCATCTTCTCAGATTTAAAATGTAACAATGTAATTGGAGGAAAGCTGTCATGCTAGCCCCGCCCCTTGACCTTACGTTGACCTCATGATCAGAGCACAGCTGCCTGGCTCTGGTCCAGAGAAGAGCCAAAGTCTGTTTCCTGTCTCAGACCTCTGCTCTGATGCTGTCAGTGATCCATAGACCACTGTGGCTGATAGATTTGGTAAATTTACCTCACAGTGAAGAAAAAACAGCATTTAACTGACTGTTAACTTTAAAAAAGGCAGAGACATCAGCTAACAACAGACTGGACTGAGATGAACTGCTCTGTGATTTTATATTGGAGTGCTAGAGGGGCGGGGCCATTCCCTACTGTGGGCTGGTGACATCATGAGTCCACATATTAACCCCGCCCACATGAAACCAGCCAGGAAAGAGGTGAAAAACTTTCTAACAGTCTAAATCCAGAGTTCAGTCACATGTAGATCTCAGTGTTTTCACATGTTTACAGAAACCAGATTCACACATTTCTAGAGTGTTCAGACAGACTTTGGATTTCTCTTTACAGGGTCTTTAACAGGCTTAAATCGACTGCATCTATAGTGCTAGCTTGTGTATGTTAAGGTGTTGCAGATAGCTTCAGGTGTTTTTTGTCGTCCAAAGAACATCCAGATGCCCGGTGCTGTTGCTGGTGTGGAAACTCTGATTGTCTCTTAGACATCAGGTTGATGTTATTCAGAGCCTCGAAGCTGTCTGTACATTATACCCTGAGATTTTGAGGTTTATATAAGTTTTATGTGAAACTTGAGTAATGTGCGATATCTTTGTAGTTTTCATTGGTAGTCACTTCTCTGTGTTCATGTGGATTGTATTGTATCATATCCCATGGCATTGCATAGCATCAAACTGCATCATATTGCATAGTATAGTGCCATAGTCTATCATGTCACACTCCATTTTATCACTAGGGATGGGACTGATCCGATCCAATATCGGTATTGGGTCCGATATAGACGTAATTAATAGATCAGATATCTGACTGACGGCACCGATCCAAGTGACCGATCCAAATCCATCCTACAGTTATCAGTAGACCATGAACGCACTGCAGTCTAACAGAGACAGTCTGTGAGTAACTGAGCTAGCATTCGTTAGGATGTTCTTAGTGGTATAATTTCCTACTAGATTAATGTAAATCTATATTTAGAAAAGTCAAAACTAGTCTAAAGATGAGAGAACACAAAGAAGAGTGGCCGTGACGTCAGCCTGATATACTCTCTACAGCGTGGCTAGCACTAGCACCGCTAGTGCCTTCGTTCCTCTTTGCAGATTAATATCATGTTTGATATTTGGCCTCGTTTCACTTCGGGTGAGTAGTCATACGTGAGCTTAACCCTCGACAGCCCACATACCACTTTATTTCCATTTACTAGTTTGGAAAACTGTCGTACCATGGTCTTCCTACGCTAACTCCTTAGCCGTTAGCCACCAGTGACCTTCTGATTGTTTACATCCTGTGAAGGTCAGAGAGGAAGGCTGCGGCCATTAAGTGAAGCTACAGCGGGCTCTAGTGGCGGGAGGTTCATTAAAGAGCATTATAGACAGGGATAAAAAATGATAGGTAATTTTTAGTAGTAGTTCAAATAAATTTGTTTGGAATATGTTTAAATTCAATTCATTTTAATAATTTTTTGCTTTGTAATAAGAGGAGCTGGGTGGTTTACTACAGCCTCATGTGACCTCACACATGATACCAACAACAATAATAACTGTAAAAAATAAAAATAAAATAAAATAAAAAATATATAATATATATATATACATATATATATGTATATATATATATATCGGAATCAGTATTGATATCGGCACATATTTATCGGAATTGGATTGGAACTGAAAAAAGTGGATCGGTGCATCCCTATTTATCACATTACAACAAATTGTATTGGCTGCATAGCACTACATCACATTGCACCTTATCACATCACACCACTAAGCATCTTATTACATTAAATAGCACCAAATTTCATAAACCATTTTGCATTTCATTGCTTTGCATCTTATCCCATCACAAAGCACCAAAGTCATCAATGCATCACAACTGCATCTTATTGGATTGCATGGTATGGCATCACAGTGCACAAAATTGCATTGTCTTGCATCGCATCATGTTGCTTTGCAATGCATCACATTGCACCAAGTTCCATCCACCACATCACATTGCACTGCATCACAAAGCACAACTGCATCAAATTGCATTGGCCTCATTGAATTGCATTGCATCCTATCACACAGATCATTGTTCAGGTCCATGAGGTAGATAAAAATGCAGCCACAGGATATGAACTGCTGCCCATATAAGTAACTATCCCAGAAAAATATGTTAATTAAATGTGTTCAATTTTCTTGTTTTTCTTTATCATTTTGTGTTTTACTGGCTGCTTTTTCACTTTCTTAAATGTGGAGTTCTAAAGTTGTTTTTTCTGTTTTATAAAATTCTTTTTCCTGTAAATGATGTGATCATATATAATTTCATCTGCATTTTTGCCCTTGCTGGGTGCTCTTGGTTTTAAAATGTAACATTTTCACTGTTGCTTCCAAATGTGTGAACATTTTTATAAAGGTTGGCTCCATTTAGAAATGAGTAATTATAAAAGACAAACTTCTAGACTAAAATTCTAGAATAAAAAGTAAAATCACACTAGGGCTTGTGTTGCACTTCAGTTTTAATGAGGTTTTAATTTATTTAAAAGTCTAAGAGCCTCATGGAACAAGCTTCTCTGTGTTTTTTTTTTTAATTCTGAATTATATCTGAGCCTTGCTTTATGCTCCGTAATTAAAAGAAGATTGCTCAATTTTGGCTCCGTCAGCTCTCAGCTCTTTTACCTGTAAAGGAAAAATCCACCTTTATCTGTTCAGAGATTCCCTTTAACTGCTGCACAGCCACACTCAGCCCTGTCTGACCTTTGTCCTGGCCTGGGCGAGCCTCCAACCCCTCAGCCAATGAGCTGAAGGCCAACAGAGGCTCTCCCCACGTCACGCCGCGGCCTGACGATGTCGAACCCTGAACTTACATCACTTTTTAAAGTGGGTCAGAGTTCACCGGCTGCTCCCGGAGGACAAGAGGTTTCCACACCAGGAGAGACGAAACAAAGGGACCCGTCACAGGGGAGGCTGTCAGCCTAAACCAGGGACACGAAGAATAAAAAGAAACAGTAAAGGAAGGAAGTACCAGGATTTTGAAGAAATGTGAGAACATAATAAAAAAAGCATCAAACCTGGGCATTGTTTGACTCTCATTCTTTAACTGCAGTTATGACTTTATCCAAGTTACACTCACAAGCATAGAAGCTCTCTGCATCCAAAAAACATGAATGTTTAGAATCAAAATGTGACTTTTTTCTGTGTTACAGAAGTGTGCACGCTGACATTATTGCTATTACCTTTCGTGCATGTTAACTGTTCCAGAGCAGAATAACAGAAATTCACACAATTGTTTGTTTTCTAATAAAAGCTTCAGTGCTGGTTTGATTTGTATGGAAATTAATGCTTTGCTTCTGAACCTTGGAAAATATTACTAACATTTGGTTAAAGCCCCATATTACAAAACGAGTTACACATTAACATGGTAATTCTGTTTTTTTATTTATTGCCACTGGTGTTAAATAAACTGAAATATACACCAGACAATTGTTGTATTTCTTCCTAAGGTTTCATTGCATTTATTTTGTCATGTTTTAGTTGCACAGAATTGAGTGGGCTGAAACATCTGCATCCAAATTCACATCCCCTAAAGGTCCAAAATCATTCAGTAAAGCATGATATAAAAGCATATTTTCACACATTTGTGAGTGAAATCTTTTGATCAGCTGCAGTCTTGATCAAAACAATGAATTATTCCAACATGTTCAGGAGATTTTAACCCTGTAAATGCCAGTTTTAGTACCTGTAACTAAGAAAATGGAGCTTATTGTGGTAAAAACAGTCTTCAGCCTGGCGAAGGAATATCAACAGCACTAATGCTGATGCATCATTAGTTTCTATACCGTGTCAGAGTTAAAATCCACTATCCTACTGAGTCATTAGTGGACCAAAAAATGTCCACAAATGGTATTTATATCTGACTCTCAGTACTGAGTGTAATCATGGATTCATTCAGACGTTTTTGCCATGAAATGACTCATTAGGGGGACAAATGTTAAACTGGAGTCTGCATAAACCTAACATATCAGTCTTAATGTTTATGAAAATATTTGACACTTGACTGCTAGTCGTCATCATTTATTATGAATAAAATTCTTTAAAAAAATAAAAAATAAAAACAGCAGTGTTATAATTTAATCACCTGACATTTAAGTGTTTAAAATCCTCTAAAAAAGGGACAATGTATCAAATCAAGCACCAAGACATGCAGACTGTTTCTACAAACATTTGTGAAAGAATGGCTCGCTCTCAGGAGCTCAGCAGTGGTGAAATTTCCTGGCTCCTAAATATTCCACAGTCAACTGTCAGTGGTATTATAACAAAGTGGAAGCCATTGGGAACCACAGCAACTCAGCCACTAAGTGGTAGGCCACGTAAATGACGGAGCGGGGTCAGAGGATGCTGAGGTCGTAGTGCGCAGAGGTCACCAACTTTCTACAGAGTCAATGGCTACAGACCTCCAAACTTCATGTGGCCTTCAGATTAGCTCAAGAACAGTGGTAGAGAGCTTCATGGATGGGTTTCCATGGCCGGGCAGCTGCATCTAAGCCATACATCACCAAGTACAATGCAAAGCGTCATAAACACACTCCTAAACCTTGTGGAAAGCCTTCCCAGAAGAGTTGAAGCTGTTATAGCTGCAAAGGGTGGACCCATGCCATATTAAACCCTAGGGATTAAGAATGGGATGTCACTAAAGTTCATATGCCAGTCAAGAAAGGTGAGCGAATACTTTTGGCAGTATAGTGTATGTCAGCATCAAGCCTTGATCTAGTTTAACCTCCTGGTGTGTGTTTTAAAACTAAACAAATGAAGTCAAGTCGACCATAAGAAACTAAATTTGATGTCAAAATGAGCCGAACATTGTTGTTTTTCTACAGAGCAAAATTTAACTAAAGGTTTTATTGCATTTATTTTTAATGTTTGCATGGGAATGAGAGATCTGAAACAGAAAATTAGTCATAAGTGTTTTTCCCTGAATGTCTGTGCTAAAGATCTGAATAAATGTCACGTATTCATTTTAATTTTATTAGATTTTTATTTGGTTTTGTTGGTGTTTACTGTATCAAGTTTGCATAGAAATATGTGCTTTAAAACAGAAAATAAACCCAACCACAGGGAGCTTAATTCTATGACAAAAGGAGCTGCAGAGACTCTTCCCTGTTCCCTGAATGCTGACACAGAGAAATAGTTCCACTCAGGACATTTCTGTCAGTGTTTTGGATGTGATCCCACTCTCAGATATCAGCGTTCAGCTGCAGGCAGAAGAAACCGGTTACATGAAGACGACGTTACGTTACTGCTTATTAATGATTCACCGGCGGCTTGTAACACGGTGTTTTTCTGATCTGGAGGGAACAACAGGTTCATGCAAATAGCTGAGAGGACGAGCCTCCTCGTGCACACACCCTCCCTCCTCCCCCCTCCTCCTGTGGGACATCCCAGGGTATAAAAAGAGGAAACCCTCACCACAAAAGATACAACTGACCAAGAAGGAGAAACAGCGAAAAACTCCTGAGAAACCTCGACTGATGAGGCAAAGCTGAAGGCTTTCTGCTCCAAAAAAACTTAAAGGTAACCTGATGCTCTTTCTCTTTTTTCTTAGTGTGAAATGTGAGGAGGGAAACTTGAACTGTCTACAGAGAGGGAGAGTCTGCACCGGGATGCTGTTGCATCACCCAGAGACTGACATAGAGTTTGCTGAAGTTTTATGCAATGCAATGACGATGTTCTTGTGCAAAACTTCTTTAAAGATCAGATCTAGGGGAGAACAATGGAGAACTTTGCAATCTGAAGAGTATGCTTGAAATTTGTGCACATTTTCAGAACAAAACTGAAAGTGCAAAACTGATGTTTATTTCTTGTCTTTTTCTTTTACTCCTCTTTAAATCCCTTCACTCTCCTCTCTTTGCATCTCTTCCTCCATCTTTTGTCCCACTTCATGATCCTTTCCCCCCACTCTCGTCCACGCTCTCCTCTCCTTGCTTCTCCAGGCTAGTCCACTTCTAGACCTCCTCTTGTCTTTCCTCTCTCTATCACCTTACTCTAGCACCAGATTCCTCCACCATGCCTCCTCAGCTTCAGTCCCAGAGCCAGAGTGGTCCCAGGATCCTGCAGGGCGATCTCAGTGCCCTAAGCCCTGCCGTCAGGGAGTTCGTGGATGCGAACGTGACCCTGTGCCAGCCCGACTCCATCCACATCTGTGATGGCTCTGAAGAGGAGAACCGAGCCATCCTGGCCCAGCTGGAGGAGCAGGGGATGATCAAGAAGCTCAGCAAATATGAGAACTGGTAAGCGGAAAGATCTTCTTCAGGGTCTCTTCCTCTTCTTCTTAGATAATAGCCAGATTTCCCTTACACTGACACAAACATGCCTCAAATGTGTTCTGGACTCTCGGTTGTCAAAGCTGAGGGTTTGTGCTTCTGTGATGAAGATTACTGCAACACAATTGGCAGATTTCCCAGCCGTGTTGTTGTTGGGGACAATGTGCATTCGTCAGTCCTAAGCAGCTGTTTGAATGAATAACATACCAGGAAAAGGTCTGCATTCTGACAAACCAGTATGTCCAGCTCGTTTACTCACATTAAAAGAAGTCGTCAGACCGATGGATGCTCACACAGCATTTCTCCAGGTGTAAGGTCAACTTAGAAACTCGTCCTGAGGCAGGAATTTAGCATTTACCTCGCAGGGAAGACGTTTTCTGCAAACAAACAATCAAACATGTCATAAGGCTGAATGACATGGCAAAAACTATTATCAGGATTATCTTTTAGCTTTTTCCATTAAATAATAGAGCTCAATTTTAGCCCAGTTTTAACTGCTCTGGTTCAAGACAATTCTCCCGATTCATATCCATTCTTGAGGAAAGTCACTTGATTGAGAGGAAGCAGAAACATTTATTTACCCAGTAAAACCTCATTGAGATAAAGAAATCTCTCTTTCAGGAGCATCCAGCAGTAGCAGACAAAGAGTAGTCATTCACAGCCACCTTCGTGGAAAATGTGTACTCTAAATGCACAAGAAAGCAAATTTGTTTAGCAAATATTTGCCAAAATCAACCACATGTGAAATTTATTAAAGCATCTTCAGCCAGATGTGTTTGCCTTGAAGGCCTTTAACCCAGTGGTTCTCAATGTTGATAAGAGTGGTAAGAGTGGTTATTTTTCTGGTTAAACCTCTCCCCTATATCCCCCCTTAAGGGCAACCCTTCTAGGTTGTTCATGGCTGTTTAACCTCCTTCAGATACAGTGGGGGTCCCCAGTCTTTTGCACCTTTTTTTTTTGTGGTGGTGGGGGTCCTGGGCTGAAAAGGTTGAGAACCACTTCTTCAACCTATTTCCATTGATGCCACACACTTCAGTATTTTTTTGGACAAATAGTTTTAATGAGACTACTATCGGCCACCTCACCGCCAGTCATTCAGGCTAATCGGGGCCCAAATTTGGGCCCAAAATCTGCAGTGTTTGTGGCAAGATTTCCAGTAAAGAGGCTGTTAGCTGAGCCACCCCTGACATTCAATTCAGTGGTGTAATACTGGCATTTTCTTAGCAGTTTCTTTGTGTATGGACCATGATAGTTCAGTTTAATTTCTCCTTGGGTCCAGAGAATATTCATGCTATTCATGAAGCAATGCTTTTAAATGCAAACTTGGCATGCAATCTGAATCGCACATTATGTGCAAAAGCTGAAAAGATGGCTGTTGTCCTTGGTCGTGAAATTAGTGGTTGGATCAAACCGTGCAGAGAAAAATGCAAATTCCACTGCAGCCCCCAACAAATCACTTGCTTCTGTCTTATCACTGGTGTTTGTAAAATGTACCCAAAATTGTCCAAATTTAAATGTAAATGTGCCAAAGTGAGGGTGCAGGCTAGATCAGGACTCACCACAACATCCTTAATGATAATATGCAACCTAAATTTCTTCCTTTTTTAAATGATAGCCAGAAGTTTGACATGAAAATGCAGGAGTCTGGACTTGAGATGGAACTAAAGATGTGATGGAACAAAGACAATGAGACTCATCTTTCAAAATTAAGGCACATCATAGACTTTCTGTCATAGGCACACATCTGCAACCAACTGAAAATGGCTCTGGGGTCTACTTTAGGGTCCCGACACACCAGATGAGTATCGAGGGCCTGTGGTTAGGTTGCGCCCCATGTAAAAGAATGGCTGGAGTTAAAGTCTAGCCTGTGGCTTCTTTTGTGACATGTCGTTCTCTGCTCTCTCTTCTCTTTAACTTAAAAAAGCCTAAAAATAAATCTTAAGAAAAAGAAGTCCAAAAACTATTTCTTATGAACTTATCATTCCCTCTCTTGCAGCTGGTTGGCCAGGACCGACCCAAGAGACGTGGCTCGTGTGGAGAGCAAGACTGTGATCGTGACTCAGGACCATAGGGACACCGTACCCACACCTGTAGGAGGTGGAATCAGCCAGCTTGGTCGCTGGATGTCCCCTGAAGAGTTTGACAAAGCCATGGGTCAAAGGTTCCCCGGCTGCATGAAAGGTATGAGGTGAAACAGTTCAGACAGTATCTGACATTGAGAACTTCACCAAGGCTAACCTCCAATTCTCCATCCTCAGGTCGCACCATGTATGTGATTCCCTTCAGCATGGGTCCAGTCGGGTCCCCTCTCTCCAAGATTGGAGTGGAGTTGACAGACTCGCCCTACGTGGTCGTCAGTATGAGGGTCATGACCCGTATGGGAACTGCTGTGCTCTCTGCTTTGGGGACTGACGAGTTCGTCCGCTGTCTGCACTCCGTTGGCTGTCCTCTGCCTCTCAAAAGTACATCAACAACTTCGACTCATTCAGTAATCATTCAGTAAAAAAGCAGCAAGGTATTTCTTGAAACGACAGAAGTTTACAGTCACTAATGTACCTTACCATTCCCTCTCCAGAGCCCTTGGTGAACAACTGGCCCTGCAACCCTGAGCAGACTTTGATTGCCCACATCCCGGACCGCAGACAGATCGTGTCATTCGGCAGTGGTTATGGAGGAAACTCCCTGTTGGGGAAGAAGTGCTTTGCTCTGCGGATCGCATCAAGAATTGCCAAGGAGGAGGGCTGGCTGGCAGAGCACATGCTGGTAAGGAGCCAAGCACTATCCTACAGGTATTATAGCTTCTCCTGCAAAGATGTCCCCATTCTTACCCAAGTTTCTCCTCCTCAGATCCTTGGTATTACTAACCCTGCTGGAGAGAAGAAGTACATGGCAGCAGCCTTCCCCAGCGCCTGTGGGAAGACAAACCTGGCCATGCTCTGCCCAACGCTCCCCGGCTGGAAAGTCGAATGTGTAGGAGATGACATCGCCTGGATGAAGTTTGACGACCAAGGCAATCTGCGTGCCATCAACCCTGAGAATGGCTTCTTTGGGGTTGCACCAGGAACCTCAGCCAAAACCAACCCCAATGCAATGGCAACCATCGTCAAGAACACGGTCTTCACCAACGTAGCAGAGACCAGTGATGGTGGAGTTTACTGGGAGGGGATGGACCAGACACTGCCTGAGGGAGTCAGCATCACCTCCTGGAAGAACAAGCCCTGGAGCTCCCAAGATGGTAAGAGTTCCTTCGTTTTTCTTCTTCAGATTTTGTATGGAATAAAAAGGGACTGAGTATTGTGAAGACAAGAAAAGAAGACCTCACTAAGGCAAACAACAATTTTTAAGACTGGGTAGAACTAAAGATGTGTAATACTCTCTTGGCATAATGGAGTTTGAAATAACTAGAAATGTCTGGAGAATGTCAGTGACAATTAAACACATTAAAGACAAGATATTGTTGGTTAAAGCTCACTGATTGTTCCCTTTCCCCCCACAGGTGAACCCTGTGCTCATCCCAACTCCCGTTTCTGCACTCCGGCTGATCAGTGTCCCATCATTGACCCACAGTGGGAATCCCCAGAAGGTGTCCCGATTGAGGCCATCATCTTTGGAGGGCGCAGACCAGAAGGTGACCACAAACTGGCTTGAAAATCCTTGAGCCTCTAGCTCCTGTAGAAAGACAGGCATTAAGTATAGAAAATGATGGATATGGGTGACAATTCCAACCATGCTTCCTTTGCAGGTGTCCCTCTGGTTTATGAGGCTTTCAGCTGGCAGCATGGCGTGTTTGTTGGTGCAGCCATGAGATCAGAAGCCACTGCCGCTGCCGAACACAAAGGTCGGTATCAGAACTTCTTGATCACAAGCATTCAATGAGGTTTCTCTTCAGTTAGAGATTCATTTCCTTGGGAAATCATGAAGTAGTAATGTGCAACTACAACCATATGAAGGACAACTTCACTGGGCGCGAGATTAGACTTGACCCAACACTTAGACCTTCAACTGAGGAAGGCTTTGAGCCTTAAAGTCTGTTTTGACAATGATGAGACCTGGGTGGATATCTTGGGGGAAAGTAGAGGAATGATTGAGTTGTTTTAAATTAAGGCAAGGATGGATCAGTGGATTTTAGAGCTCTAAAATGACTAAAACCTCTTTATTGACCAAAAAATGTAAAACCAAAAAGATATAGTGAATGACATTAAAAGTCCTTGATTCTAGAGATTTCATTGAGAAAGTCTTCTCTGATTGAAATGGATTCAAAGATTGGATATTGAGGATTTAGGCTCAGTTCTCTCTGGCTGTGTTTGGCACAGACCTAGGCTGGCCTGGAAATCCCCCATAGGGAAGCTGTGTTGATGAAATCCACCCATAGTCTTCTAACCAAAACATGCTCAGTATATTTTTCTTCATGATATCTTTTGGGGCCTTTATTATGAGAGGAGGACAGTGGATGGAAAGTTGGGAATGCCATGTGGAAACCCTGGTTGCCTTAGGGCATGGGTTGCAACCTGCTGGGCCATGTGTGCCCCCAAAGATTAAGTCATGAAGCTCACTTTTGCACGTTAATACCCCATTCATAAGAAGAAATTGATCAAACTAACCTCAAGTGTGAAAAAATATGGTTCCTGCAAAGACCCAGCAGCTCTTCTCTTCTCTGTTTTAGTTTTACCATGACTTACCGCCATCTCTTACCTTTCTGTCCACTTTGTTTCTGCAGGGAAGGTAATCATGCACGACCCCTTCGCCATGCGCCCCTTCTTTGGCTACAACTTTGGACAGTACCTCTCTCACTGGCTGAGCATGGCCAACCATCCTAAGGCCAAGCTGCCCAAGATCTTTCACGTCAACTGGTTCCGCAAGAGCCCCACCGCCGGATTCCTCTGGCCCGGCTTTGGCGACAACATCCGGGTGTTGGACTGGATGTTCAGGCGGATAAACGGCGAGGCCGGTGCCATGCCCTCCGCCGTGGGCTACCTGCCCTGCAGCAGCTCCCTGAACCTCCAGGGCCTGCAGCAGAACGTGGACCTTGACGAGCTGTTCTCCCTGGATCAGGAGTTCTGGCAGAGGGAGGTGGAGGAGGTGAGGAAGTACTTCACCACACAGGTGAACGACGACCTGCCCAACGAGGTCGCCCGACAGCTGGATCTCCTGCAGCAGAGAGTGAACCAGATGTGAAGAGGGAGAGTAGAGAAGGAAAGAAAAAAGTTAAAGCATTTCTAATGTTAGTGACTGTAGAACTGCTAGTTTATAATTCTAGACTTCAAGTAGAAGACTAAGGAACTATAAATTATAGTTAAGAATGTACAATTTGGCATTGTTGACCTCCATTTTTAAAAAAGAAATTCTTTATTAAGCCTTTATTTGGCCTTATGGCTTCATCAAAGAGTGAAAATTATCCTTCACTAACTAATTTTAAGGTTAAAATATCTTCTTTTACTTGTTTTTGTCAGCTAAAAATCCTTCTGCCTATTTTGGCTCAGGATATTGACATGAATGTTTCTCTTCTTGCTCTCATAGCACGTCTATTTTATTCAAACTACCATTCAGGAGTCTGAATTCTACTATTTAATAACTTATTATGAGTGCACAGCATACTGTCATCGCCGTTTATGGCACAGAAAGAGTAAAGGAGTCCACTTTAGCTCATCTCCAGTGTTGTTTTTAACCCCAGGAAATTTGGGGAAATTTATGTTTTCTGTTTGTAATGTTATTTTTTGCTTTAATTTATTTTTGTACTCTGTTAGTATCTCTTGGCCCCCAGTAGGGGAGTAAAAACATAATAAAGTATTTAAAGTCATAAATGGCTCTGTATGCTTTATTTTAAGTCTGGTGTTTTTTGGTTAGCATTATCATTTATTTATTTATTTAAATTTTTTAACCAGTTTAAAAAAAAAAAAAAAAAAAAAAACCTCATTGAGATTAAGAATATCATTTACACGAGTGTCCTGGCCGAGACAGGCAGCAGCACAGTCAAAGACACAGACACAAAAAACAAAGCAGTTACAATCACAGTAAAAACCAAACCCAGAGTCTCCTGAAGAAGATTCCAGGCTGCAGGAACAGCGTACCTTAAACACCCTTCACCCATTTCATGACGGACAGAGTAGGACTTCACCATCCTGGGATTAAGCTTATATAACAGGAACAAGTCAGGGTTGTAGCAAAAGGGCACTTTCAAGTGTCAAAAAGTTAGTTTGAATCATCCATTAACTTTATTAACATAGAATGACAAATGAAGACAGAAAGACATTTGGAGATCTGAGTTTTGGATCCATCCATCCATCCATCCAACCATCTCCATCCATCCATCCATCCAACCATCTCCATCCATCCAACCAACATCCATCCATCCACCCATAATCAACTGATCCATTCATCCATCATCCATCCAACCATCCATCCATCCATCCATCCATCCAACCAACATCCATCCATCCACCCATAATCAACTGATCCATTCATCCATCATCCATCCATCCATCCAACCATAATCAACTGATCCATCCACCCATCATCCATCATCCATCCATCCATTCATCCATTCATCCACCCATCATCCACCCATCATCCATCCATCCATCCATTCATCCATCCATTCATCCACCCATCATCCACCCATCATCCACCCATCATCCATCCATTCATCCATCCATTCATCCACCCATCATCCACCCATCATCCACCCATCCATCCATTCATCCATCCATTCATCCACCCATCATCCACCCATCATCCACCCATCATCCACCCATCATCCATCCATTCATCCATCCATTCATCCACCCATCATCCACCCATCATCCATCCATCCATCCATCCATCCATCCATCTTCACCAAGCTTAACAAGTGGACCCAGACATACAACTCCAGCTTTATCTAATGATTTCCAACTTCAGGGTAGATTTCAAGGAATCTTAACCAGCAGTGCAGGGTGTCTGATTCTTGTCTTTTAGGCTCCGTGTCCATAGTCGACTTATTATGGGGTGGCAGTGTTCAGGACTTCATAACCAGAGCACTTCTTGGCAGTGCTTGTTGCTACAGTACAAAAGAACAGAGTAGGAAATATAAGAAAGAAGACATGCAGAAATGAAAAGGAATCCTGTCCAGCAGCTGCTGACCTGAAAACTACCCTTGAAAAAAGATGAAGAGAGATAAGTCAAAACGTTTTTTCCTTTGTCAGAAGTCCCGCCCCTTTTTGATTGTGATTGGCAAGTGAGGGAGAAGTGCCATTGACAAGTGCGGCGCTTTAAGCTGCGACAAAAACAGTTGATGCTTAGAGGTTTTCTTTCCACCCAGGGCACTAAGAGCGCTGGACTACACTGGCACTGGATTAAAAATAAAATGCTGACAATGCTTGAAAAAAAATAGAAAAAATGTCTTTGGACCCCGGCTCTAACTCTTCTGTCCAGGACGTGTATTCATCTTTTTAAGTTGGGAGTCACATTTTGTAAAAATTAGGTATAAATTCATGTATGTGAGATTAAAATCATCATGTAGAAGTAAGATAACTATTATAGTGCAGCGGATAATTGCATATTTCACAAGAATCGTTCAAATAGTGATACAAGCATGAAATTTGGTACATGTACTCTTCAAGGTCTACTCTTTTCAAAAATAACGCTGGCCACGTAAAAATCCAAGATGGCGGTCATTTTTCAAGATGGCTGCCTTGCCTGACCACATTTTGCTTTATTTCATTTTTTAAAATTGTTGCCTCATGATTTTTTTAAGATAAAAATGTTTCTTGATAACCAGCAACATGAGTTTTGTTTTAGGTTAATAATTTAACATAACATAAAATTTGATTACAAAGATGGCATCCAACATGGTCACCATTAGTTTAAAGTATTCATATCTAGGCAACTACTGAACATACAGAGCTTAACTAATGTATTAGAGCACCTGTCATCTCTGTCTCAGAGACCATCCAGCATCATGAAATGCTTTAATGCGGACTCTTTCATTTTCAGTCAGCTCTCCATGTTTTACCATTTTGAACAGGAATGAGGAATTTCAAACTGAATTCACCTTTTTATACCCAAATGTGAGCCGGCTCACTGGGCTTCTCTGAGAAGTCAGAAATGAATCAAGCATAACATTCAACCACTAAAACTCATTTTTCTGTTCAGGAATGACAGTAAATAACTATAATTTGATATAATAATCAAGAAATATTCATTTGCTTTACTATTTTTTCAGTTTTTTGTAAATCAGTAAATTTGAAAATTCATGGATAACAATAATAATTATATTAAAAATATCATTTTGGGGGCCGTGCCAGTACTCGAGTGGTCAAGGCGCACGCCATGTATGCAGGCGACCCGGGTTCGAATCTGGCCCGTGGCACTATTTCCTACATGTCTCTCCCCGCTCTCTTCCCTGTTTCCGACTCTATCCACTGTCCTATCAAATAAAGGCAAAAAGGCCAAAAATAAATCCTAAAAAAAGAAAAAAAAATATATAAATAACATTTGGGTTAGAGAGCTTCTACATATTGGTGTATTAACCATTGCAGAAACATCAAAATGATTTTGGTAATTACCAATGCTGTTAATTTAGGGCAGCTGTGGCAGAAACCTGACTTTGGGTGGTGGTCTAATACATTTGTTAAGCACTATATACAGGATTTTTTTGTGTGCACATTAGGGATGGGGACCGTTAATTTTCATTGATACAGATACCCTTATTGATACTGTTTATTGATCCGAGTCCTTATCGATACCACTATCGATACTTTTGTATAGTTTGGTGGAAAAACAAAATGGAGATGAATATTTACACTGGAGTGGTCTTAGCTGAGTAGTTCTTGAGTTAAAAAGCTATAATTCAGTCTGTCACATCTATTTTACATCCCTCAAATATAAACACATTCTTCATATTCACAACTGTATTTATTAAGGTTTCTCGTCCAAAACTAAATTTTCGGATTTTTTAGCTCGCAAAGTTTGCTAATTAACTTCAAATCTGCCGATTCCACCGTGGACTAGCTTTACTAACGCTTTAGTATTAGACTAGTAGTTTAGTTTAGTGCCCCAGTGCTGTCTAACAGCCCCATATCAGTCAGCTAGTAAAGAGTAGTTGGTAGTTATTAGATATAGTTAGATAGCCGCACTTGAATTGACAGGGTGTGCCAGCGCGGGAGAGCCGAGCCAAGGGTAAGGGGCTCTACATGACTTGCTCATGTAGTTACCTGGATGGTGTACAGATCACACGGGACTTAAGTGACAGCCTTCCGCAACAAGGGCAAGAAAACTGCCTGGCAAACATGGGGCATTTCTCCAGAGGCCTCCCCTGTCTTCTCCAAGCTGAGCCAGTACCCTCTGGAGAAGTTTGTCATACTGATGTATGACAGGTCCAGCACTGCTGCCACTGTAAACGAGGCCAGACTTGACATGTTTGCCAGAAAGCAGAGGCCTTACGGGGCAATTCAACCAACCAGAGCAGCTCTGCTCCAGCACACCAGGGGTGCTGCCTACCAGGCTGGCCGTGTTTGGGCCCAGGGAACCAAGTGTCAGCCAGAAGCAGAGAGTCCTGCTGACTGGGGTTGGCAGGGGGTTGGTGAAGAATGGCAGGTCTTCTGGACAGCCAACGCCCCCACAGCAAAGAGTTGCTAACAGCGGAAACAAATGCAGCTGCAAATCAGGCTGTGGTGGCAGCTGCAAGTGCTACAGGCTGGGCCTCACCTTACAGCTCTGTGCACTTGCAAATGTGAGGTGTGACTCTTTACTCCTCTGAAATTAAAAAAAAAAAATTCTTTATCTTTATTTCTAAACATGGTGCTTATTTGTACATGTACGTGTGTGTTGTTTCCTATGCACCATCAATAAGATCATCTTTCACTTAGAGAAGTTTTAGTGTTTACAGTATGACCTTGGTGGGTTAGTGTGATGAAGAAATGTGTCAGTTCAGTTCATTCTCTTCTTATTACTTGTTTATTTATTTATTTTTTTAATGCCATGGTGTAACAGTCACTATTGTCAGCGTACATTGGGTAACAAAAAGTTCCTTTTGAGTTTTGACTCTGGTGGTTATTTATGATGGTGGGACCTGCGCTATTCTGAAGGGTTACATTAACCGATAAGTCGATGCCACATTCAAAGATCATTGCTGGTTCTGACCGAGACGTTCTTGATTACTTTGACATCCATAAGAAGTACGATGAAATGAACAGTGTACCGTTGCTGAACTTTGGCCTTCTTTTGGAACTAACATGGCAGCTGACAAAATCTTAACTTTAAGTTTCTTATAAAGTTTTCCTTTGAATCACTTAACCTTGAAAATATGGTTTTAAGCCAGGATATGCATAGACCTGTGTATTGGTTCTTTGTTGGATAAATAACTTTGGAGGGCAGGATCAAACAAAATAGGCTTTTTTTTTTTTTTTTTTAAAGATTTGTTTTCGTACCTTTATTTGGATAGAGGAGGACAGTGGATAGACTCAGAAACAGGGGCGAGAGTCGGGGAGAGACATGCGGCAAAGGACTGAGATATGGTGAAATCTGACTTTTGCGGCAGCCATCTTGGTTAAAGCCTGATATGCAACTGCCATGGACAAAATGACTTTCACTTGCCATTTTAGTGTCCAAAAACCTAGACTTGGACAATAATTGTGTTTTTTTTTTTCCAATTCTTTAACCCATTACAATGGGGCTCGTTGTGATGTGTCGGCCATCTTAGAAAATGGTTGCCATCTTGGATTTTTGCGTGGCCAGCGCTATTTTAAAAAAGAGTAGGCCTTGAGGAGCACATGTACCAAATCTCATGCTTGTATCACCATTTGAACGATTATTTCACTTACGTGCTCCAGTTTGTTTTTTCTCATTTTATTGAATTTTTCATCCATAATTGTGACTAACAACATAACTTGACTGCTGCTTTATGAATTAAGTTTTTTTATTTCTTTTACTTTTGGCAAGTTCTGCTGCTTCATTTATGACAATGTGCAGTTTACATTACTACCCCTGAATAATATTTCATAATGCACTAAGTTTTAATAAATTGCACAAAATGAAGTTTCTTATAGTTATTCACTACCTGAGTAGTCTTTAATAAAGTACTTATTTACTCCTACTCAAGTACTTATTTTTATGAGTACTTTTACTTCTACTGGAGTAATTATTATTGTTAAGTAACAGTACTTTTACTTGAGTACTGTAACTGTGTGGTCTACCCACCACTACTGGTTAGACTTTGAAGGTCAAAGGTCACTGCAGCCTTACATACTGTTCGAGAGCTTTACCTTGTGGAGGAGTATCGGTGCCTAGCGGTTGTTCTAGTGATGAGGAAACAGTCATGAATGTCACAGGAAGTCAAAGCCTTTATCTTTTTGTCTTTTAAAGGAACACACATTTTTATCCACACCTAAACACCACACAGATCAGGAAATCATTTATGTTATAAATGCTCCCTCCTTCATCCCACTGCAGCACACCTGAGTGAAATCCTCAATCAGAGTGGAGGAGGGGTATTTAGAAAAGCAGAGTTTTGGTTTGGTGTCTTTTTGAGCCATGCATGTTTAGATTGCTGTGTTCTGCTATTCCAGTGTGGGCTGCAGACTGCTGGTGGTCCTGTTTTGTTATATTTCCCATAAATCCCTCTGGTTTTAACCATGGTTCATTTAGATTCAGTGTGAAGAGGCTGCAGCAGTCGTCCCCATGTTGTTGTCCTGTGGTGTACTGCAGTTGTTGTGTAAGACTTCAGATAGAGACAGACGGAGGTTAATCATCTCTCAGTTGTTTTTGACGCTCTGACTGGACTCTGTTGTGATGTTCTGAAGTGAAGGTTTCTGGGAATGCGGGAACAAAAACAACACTAAGAACTTTCTCCAGGACTAGGGTGACAAACAAGACGGCACATGCTGTCATAAAAACCAGGACTGAGATAAAAACGCTTCTCAAGAGACGATGGAGGAAACACAGAGGTACATCTCTGAGCTGACGTTTCTTCTACAGTCCCGCCTCCAGTCAAAGCTAACGCCTCATGGTTCAGCATCATGGAATATGGGTGAAAGTGTGCATTCAAAGACAGAGTTTGTAGATTTTACTGCTGAGATTAGGTCCTGTCCATTACAAAGTGTCTGCTGCAGCCGGCTGGCCTCTGAGTCTGGATTAACCTTCACTTAGAATAAAAAGCCTTGTAGCTTCTTGGCCGTATGCTGACGTCTGATAGGAAGTTCTCCTTCTCTGAGACAATCATTTACTCCTCGTGTTCTGCCAGCTCTACAAAGCATCTGATTATTCTTGTTTTTCAGTCTTATCTAGGGAAATTATTACCTCTCAGGCGTGCACAGACTTCCCTTACCGTCTTAAACAGGCTGTTTTTCTGCACACTCCTTATCTTTGTTAAGTGTGCAGGTTATTGTTCATCTGTAAAAATACCTCAGAACTTTGACCATCAGCGTCGGATCAGTGACAGCTGTGGAGCGGTGGCAGGGGGTCGTTCTTAGTCTGGGATTTAACCCAGGCCAGTTTCAGGGCCGGTGCAGGGCTAGAGCTTGAGCTGTTACCAGTTAGTTTACCCGTAGGCCGGCTACACTCTACAGGATTTTAAGCCTGGTGTGAGGCAAGAGTCGCCGACGATCATGGGGGCGTATCCTGAGTGGAGCCTTGTCGCAAACGATAATTTGTCTGAATTATCCTCAAGTGTGTGGTGTCAGCTCAATTGTTTTACTGCTCCAAATCGCGTCTTAGCCTTCAAGACCCTGAATCTTAAATATCAAACATGTTTGATATTTAAGATTCTAGGCCGTAGTTCCTCTGACGGAGTACCCACAACAACCAATGAGAGAGCAGAGACGGTAGCATCACCAGCCGGATCATATGAGGGCCGCTCACAACCATAAACACAACTGTAGCTTCATTCCAGCCAGGATTTCATCCTGATTCTTTCCCTTGTTTTATGATTTCTGCAGCACCTCATGCCAGGACTGCCTGATGAGGAGGGACAGCAGAGGGCATCGACCACAACCTTGCACAGCAGATGGATTCGTCTGTTTCCGTGTTTCTCTCTGGTGAATCCATCTTCAAAGCTCCTGTCTGAACCGTTTGGGCCCGGTTAGAAAGTGACAGGACCAATCAGCGATGAGGGGCGGTACTTTCGGGCGTGGTGGAGTTGTGCCGTAAGCAAGCAGCAACAAGAGGCCGGTGTTGATATTTAATATTTTCAATTTGCATCTGAAAATTTTGGCTTTTTATCTCATAATGTGAATTTTTAAATTCCAATCTTAAATTTCAAATCATGATGATTTCAAATTTAATCTCATATTTAGCTCTTTTAAAGTCCCAACCCTCGACTTCTAATCACATATTTTAACTTTTAAAACTTCCAGTTTAGAATTTCATCTCATATTTTGACCTGTTAGATTCACAATCTTAAATTTTAAGTTATGTCTCAGTGTTTTAAACTCAAAAGTTAGTTTTTATCTCATATTGGGACCTTTTCTGCTCCTAATTTTGATTTGTAATCCCATTTTTTGACCTTTTAAACTCACAATTTTTACTTTCTATCTCATATTTGCCTTTTGAAAACATTATTTTGATTTTGTGCTCTGACCTTTTTTACTAATTTTTTGACTTTTTATCTCAGATTTTGAGCCGGTAAACTTTTTAAATCTCAAAATCATTTACCATCAGTTTTCTCCCCCTTCATGAATTACCAGTGAAAATAAGGTTGACAGTTTTGGGTTAAATCTTGACCCTGTTAGACCCTCAGGTTAGACCTAAATTCAGATTTCAGCCTCTGCTGTGACTGAGTTTGACACCCCTGCTTTATACACTCCTCAAGTTTATTTAAAATATTAATAAATGATAAAATGAGGGGAACATGACAAACTGTGCCATGAATATATGAAAATACAATTATTTCAATAATCACTGTTAATCATTAGTCTATACTAGCAAAGCATTAATCTTATAATTGGCTTTACCTTAGCTGTAAAAATATGAATTTCTGAATGCATTTGTTTGGAAAAACAGGTATTTAAGTAAAATATACTACAATAACTATTAATGATTATACTTATTAAACTTTAAGAAGAGTTTAAAGTGGCTTTAACTCTTTTTTAAGCATATATCACAGTAGAAAGTCTGTCCTGAAGAGTTTAGGTTTGATCCACGATGAACAACAGCGGGCGGCTCAATCAGGAAATAACGTCCTGTTATCTGGACCAAAGCCACTCTTTAACCATCTGTAGAGATAAAACCAGAGCTGTTATCAGCCTGCTGAGGTCAGTGTGCTGAAATGTTCCTACAGCTGTCGTTAAATTATAAAGAAATGTGATTTTATTGTGATGAGGAGGACAAATGAAAGGTGGACGGCTCCGTTTGGACCAGCAGAGATCTTCTCTGTCGTAAGGAACGGGACCAGATTCAGGAAAAATGTCTAAGCGCAACAAAGAAATAAAAATAAATTCAGCAGTATCTATCACACTTTATTCAGTCAGGATAAAATAAAGGATGAAATAAAATTAAAGAAAAGAAATGAGCTTCTCCTCCCCCAGTAAAGGGGAATCAATAATGTTAATAAAGTTAGTTTAAGCCAAATAATCATAAAAAACAAGATATTCCAACTAGTTTTTCTTAAAAAATGAGTTTTTGATGATAAATTATGAAGTGTAATCACCTTCGTCTGCACTGTAAGCTTCTTCATGTTTTTAAAAATCAGTTTTCTTATTTCAACAACACATTAGGCCATGCAAATGCATTTTAAGTTTAATTTTTAAAGTTTAATCCCCAAGTTAAAGTCAACATGAAGATAACTGTGAAAAGGGTTTATTTTTGCATTTATAACTGAACATGTTCATCTAAATGAATAAAGAAGCATTTCAGTGAACGCAGACACTCTTAAACAGCGTTACTCAACCAAAGAGCCAAAGTGCTGAAAAATACAATCGCAAGAGCCACAATCTAAGTGGTGAAAAGCAGCAATTAAAATAAGTTAAAGGTGGCAAAAATGGGCAAAAAGCAGCAAACACCGGGAGAAACGTGGCGAAAAAGGGCAGAATGTGGCAAAAATGGGTGGGTAGTGACCAAAAAGTAAGTAAACGGTGGCAAAAAAATGTCCAAAAATGGCAGAAATCAGAAAACAGGTGAGAAAATGGGCAAAAAGTGGCAAAACACTGGGGTAAAGTGGCAAGAATGGGTGAGAATTGGCAAAAAAAAAGAGTAACAGGTGGCAAAAATGGTCAAAAAGTGGCAAAAAAATGAGTGAAAGTTAGTAAAATGGGCAAAAATCAGAAAAAAGGTGGATAATGGGAATAAGGCAGCTTAAATGGGTGAGAAGTGGCAAAAATAGGCAAAAAGGGGCAAAGAATCGCAAAAAGCAGGATAAAAGTCTCAAAATGGGTGAAAAGTGACAAAAAGAAGTGACAAAAATGGGCAGAAAGCAGCAAAAAGGAGGGAAAATGGGCAAAAAGCATCAAAGAGTGGCAAAATGGGAAATAGGTGGCATTTAATTCCAAAAGACAGTTTAAATGGGCGAAAAGTGGCAAAAAGGCCAAAAAAGGGGAAAATTGGAAAAAGCAGGATAAAAGTGTCAAAAAAAATCGGAACAAATGGAAAAAATGTTTCAGATAAAGACATAAAAGAGCCACAGATCATCACAGAAGAGCCACATGTTGAGAAACACTGGTCTAAAACCTCCAAGAGTTTAATCTGTAAGGATGGTTTAAATAAAAAAAATCCACAAAAACACCAAAAAACAACAAATTGATCCATATTCAAAAATGAATGTAGTTTTACACAAACACAAAGCTTCTTCTCATACCTGCAGACAACATTAAATATGAAAAATAAGAAGTAAATATGTGCAGATGTCTGGGTGAGAACAGAGTAAATGTGGAGAGCCTGCTGAAGTTGTGTAACCTCGCTTTCATCAAAGCTGAGCTCTTATCGGCGGCGGAGCTGAGTGAGTCCACACAGCTGCAGGAGGTGACACAGTGACATCACAGAGGGTCCCGCGGACACTCACCCACCGCCAGACGTCAGCGGTGACGTGTACAGACCCTGGACTCTGATTGGTCACAGTCGATGGCTAATACTCTAGGTGAGGTAGAGAAAAGATCCTCTGCCTTATCTGTGTCTGAATTACTCAACAGACTCTCACTGTGTCATCTCTGCGTTCAGCCTTCAGTTAGGTTAGGCCATTCAGTGTTTTATTTTGAAAGAGCATTCACTCTGTTAAAATGAAGGAAAATTATTAGCTTTACTCACTTGTTTCATTTTGGAAACAGAAACAGTAAAACATAACTGTGATGCATGATTCAGGTTTTACTTTTCATTTTTTAAAAGAACAAAACACAATTAAACCAAGATTGAAAACAAAGCTGAATTTGGTTTTATGTATTTTTCGTTTGTCTTTGTGGTTTGGAAAAGGAAGGTCACATGAGCTGAGAGCAACTGAAATAAAACGTACTTCTCACCTTGGCTTTAATTTTGAAAACTTTACTTTTACTCCCACTTCATGGCCCCGCCCTTTTATTTCTTTACCATCTCACCATAAAAAATAAAAACACATCAATGCAAACTGGAGTATTTCTTCCTAAATTTTGTAATTTAACCATTCGAAATGAAAAAATATAAAATAAAATGAAATAATGGGGCAGTGCTTCCATTTTATCTCCTCTGGTACTAAACTGACCATTAATCTAGTCATTCTCTTCGTCTCACGTCTAAATCCCACCGGATGTGTGTTCAGTCTGTCTCTGCTTCGTCACAGAAACAGATCAGATTAGTTACAGTTTTAGCCAATCAGAGAGCCTCCTCGGCTCCGCTGTGGTCCGTCTCGGCTCCAGCGACCCGGAGCCCCTCACAGCAGATTCACAGGAACCACTGCACATCAGTTTAGCACGGAGAAGACTGGGCGAGGCAGGAAGTTTCGCCCTAACCAAATTAAAATACCTGTTTAAATTTCAGAATAAAATACTCTGAGTTGATGCCAGATTATCTAGGTCAGCGTTACTCAACCCTGCTCAACCAAAGAGCCAAATGGTTGGAAAAAAACCTTTGAGAGCCACGATTCAAGTGGTGAAAAGTGGAAAAAAAACAGCTTTAAGTAGCAATAAAAATAAGCTTATGGTGGCAAAAATAGTCAAAACGCAGCAAGAATGGATGAAAATGGGAGACAAAATGATGAAAGGGTCCGAAAGTAGTAAAATGGGTGAGGAGTGAAAAAATAAGTTACAGGTGGCAAAAAATGTGTAAGAAGTGACTGAAAGGGGCAAAAAGCTGTCGAAAGTGGCAAAAAACTCATGAAAAGGGCAAAAATGGGATAAAAGTGGCAAAAAAGTAGCAAAAATGGGAAAAAGGTAAGAAAAAGTGGTATTTAATGGCAAAAGGTAGCTGAAATGGGCAAAAAGGGGCAAAAAAAATAGTGAAAAAGGGCCAAAGTTTCCCT
This sequence comes from Cheilinus undulatus, assembly GCF_018320785.1. Classification (NCBI taxonomy): domain Eukaryota; kingdom Metazoa; phylum Chordata; class Actinopteri; order Labriformes; family Labridae; genus Cheilinus; species Cheilinus undulatus. The sequence goes on from NC_054867.1 coordinate 55,865,743, forward strand.
TTTTTTAAGGTTTTCTTGGTGACTAATATTTAAAATTAAGGCTCTAGAGCCACGCGTTGAGTGTCACTGATGTAGATCGTATTCAACCTTACTACATCTGGAGCTAAGAGGTCAGAGGGCCAAGAAGAAAAGGTCGTTTATCTAAACTGTACTGCTAAAATAAATGATAGTCAGCTGATCAAAGGCGTTTTTTCAGAAATGGGTTACTCAGTCATGGCAGAAGCACAAAAATCCAAATAAAAGGACAAAAAAGAGACAAATCCAAGTCCACCGTTCTCCAGCTCCTGCAGCTGAGCGGCAGCATCACGTGTTTCTGTTTTTACAGTCGTTTCTTCTCATACAGTCATGAGTGATTCTGTCATTTACATGTGAGCTCCTCTGTCCAGCAGTGTGGCCGTGCCGCTCCATGCTAAATACTTAAACACAGCCGTGGGGGTTTCCGGACGGCGGGGTGGTGCAGCCATGACAGACTGAGACAGTCCGGCGTTACGGTTCGGCCTCGCTGAATCAGTCTATCTATATAATTTTCTAATCGCAATTAATTGCAATTAATCACCCTTTTGATCCCATGTTAAAATTCCACTGTTTTGAATCCAGAGCTGTTTTTGGTCAGTTTGGATTTTTGTACTTAAACTAAGGGTAGCTAACTTCCTGTTTGGATCCAGACCTGCTTTATAGCTTCATCAAGGATTCTAACATAAGCGTAACCATGGAAACAGGATCTTGTTCTGGGTCTTAGAGGAAATGAGGGGTCAGTAAGACAGTGAGTGTGTGATAATGAGGTTAAGATGACTGTGAGACTTTAACGGTGGACTGATGTCACATCCCCGTGGCTGCAGAGACGCCGTGTAAGCGCCTCTTCCTGTCTCTACCTCAGCTTACTGAAGAGATCATGCAATCACTTCACTCAGGTTCTACTATTACTACTATGATCTGGGCCTGTTCTCTCTAGTGTTTACCCTGTCTGGAATCATAGATGTCAAACATATTTATGATTTAAGGTCAGCGAGGATGGCGGTGAAACGAGCTTAAAGCTGCAGTCTGCTCCGACAAGCCTGGTATCGAGCCAGGCGTCCTGAATCGATGCCCCACATTGAGCCTAAAACGGTCTGGTGTGCAGCTAGATTTATAAAACCTTGACACTTGGACTTGCCTGGAACAACTTGGACTTGTTCGTCCCATGTTCTCTCAGCTCAGGATAGACCGGGGTCAGTGTTCATCAGCTGTGATCTGCCTGATCAGTAGATTTCCATCCACTTGGACCTGGACCAGTTAAATCCCGATGACTCTCTTGTGTTCCTGCCAAGTGTCCAGATAAAAGTCCACTCACCCATCTATCTGACTCCATGCCCACTATCACACCATAACTGCTCTCTTTCTTGCGACACACTTGGCGCTCTTCCCACTGAATAAACACCACAGAGGAGTTTAATGGCTCACTTGGCCGGAGGAGATGCAGTTACATAAGTCACTGATGTGCTGTAATGCTGGTGAAGAAATAAATGTGGGTTAATCACTGAACTCTTACAAAGATCACTCAGACATTTTTAGCACAAAGGCCTTTTCTTGCACTTCTATTATTGCTGGGAGAAAATTTCCACAACTACAAAACCTTTTATAATAATCTAGTCCTTAGCACGATACAGCAGACAGGAAACGGTACGATGCATTAGGACAGGATATGACAGGCCAGTGACAGCTCTGCAGAGCTCTTACAGAACTTGTAAGTGAACTTCCCTGACAACCTTTCCCCTCAGCCTCAGCTTCTCTCTCTGTTTGTCATAGATTAGTCAATATTAGCATGCATATTTTGGGCTGAACATGGTAAACATCAGAGTCAACATTTTTAGGAGCTTTGGTGTGAGGATGTTTGCACGCTGATGAAGGATTTTAGCTCCAAGCACAGATTAAACTCACTCACACTGCATCACTGAACACTGCAATATGAAAATTCCAACTCAAACACATTTAATAATAATTTCTGATGTCTAAACCTGATTCAAAGAGCTGTTTTTTTCTGTGGTATTGAGTTATTTCAGTCCATCTCAATGTCTCAAAAACTCACAGTGCCTATAAACATATTCTTAGATATTTAACTCTTTTATAAATTAATCATAGTCAATATAATTTGGCTTTTTGACCCAAAAAATCTTTAATGTCAAAGTGAAAACAGATTTCTACAAAGTAATGTCACTGTAGTATAAAGACACCTGTTTCTGGAAGGTCCAGTCACTAGTTGGTAAGTATTCGGCTACCATTACACCATAAGGACAAAAGAACACTCCAGAGAAAAGATGATTGAAAAGTCTAAGTCAGAGGATGGAGACAGAAACATTTCCAAGTCTCTGAAGGTGGCAAATAATGGTCAAAAGGCAACAAAAATGGGTGAAAATGGGAGGGAAAAAATCGAAAAGGGGTCAGAAAGTGGCAAAAATTGGGTGAGAAGTGAAAAAACATGATTCACAGTTGGCATAAAATGGTCCAAAAGTGGTAAAAAAATGAGTGAAAAGTGACTAAAATAGGCAAAAAGCAGTCAAAAGTGGCAAAAATGGGTAAAAAAGAGAAAACAAGTTGTTTTTAGTGGCATAAGGTAGCTGAAATGGGTGAAAAGTGGTGAAAAAGGACAAAAACAGGCAAAAAGTAGCAAAAACAGGAAAAAAAGAGAAAACTAGTGGTATTTAATGACAAATGGCAGCTTAAATGGGTGAACAGTGGGAAAAAATGCCAAAAAGGGCAAAAATGGGATAAGAGTGACAAAAACAAGTGACTAAAATGGGCAAAAACTAGAAAAAAAGAGTAATTTAATGACAAAAGTCAGCCTAAATGGATGAAAATGGGGAGAAAAAAGGGTGAAAAAGGGCAAAAATGAGATAAAAGTGGCAGAATGGGCAAAAAAGTAGGGAAAAAGTAGTATTAATGGGCAATAGATAGCCTAAATGGAAATAAAAGTGGCAAAAGAATGGGTAAAAAATTGCAAAAAAGTGTCAAAATGGGCAAAAAATAGGGAAATGTGGTATTAAATGGCAAAAGGTAGCCTACATGTGTGAAAATGGGGAGAAAAAGTGGTAAAAAAGGGCAAAATTGGGATAAAAGTGGCAAAAATGGGTAAAAAAAGTGTCAAAATGGGCAAAAAGTAGGAAAAAAGTGGTATTCAATGGCAAAAGATAGCCAGAAGTGGCAAAAATGGGTAAAAAGTGGCAAAAACTAGGAAAAAAGTGGTATTTAATGACAAAAGTTAGCCTAAATGGGTGAAAATGGGAAGAAAATGGGTGAAAAAGGGCAAAAATGGGAAAAAGTGACAAAAAATGGGTTATAAAAAAAAGGGTCAAAATGGGCAAAAAAGTGGAGAAAAAGTGGTATTCAATAGCAAAAGATAGCCTGAAGTGGCAAAAATGGGTAAAAAGTGGCAAAAATGGCAAAACTAGGGAAAAAGTGGTACTTAATGACAAAAGTTAACCTAAATGTGTGAAAATGGGGAGAAAAAAGGGTGAAAAAGGGCAAAAATGGATAAAAGCGGCAAAAAATGGGAAAAAAATGTCAAAATGGGCAAAAAAGTATAGTGAAAAAAGTGGTATTAATTGGCAAAAGTTAGCCTTAATGGGCAAAAATGGGATAAAAGTGGCAAAAGAATGGGTAAAAAGTAGCAAAAACTGTCAAAATGGGCAAAAAAGTAGAAAAAAAGTGGTATTAAATGGCAAAAGATAGCCTGAAGTGGCAAAAATGGGTAAAAAGTGGCAAAAAATGGGTTATAAAAAAAAGTGTCAAAATGGGCAAAAAAGTGGAGAAAAAGTGGTATTCAATAGCAAAAGATAGCCTGAAGTGGCAAAAATGGGTAAAAAGTGGCAAAAATGGGTATAAAAGTTGGAAAAAGTGGTATTAAATGGCAAAAGGTAGCTTAAATGGGTGAAAAGTGGAATGAAATGGTGAAGAAGGGCAAACAGTTTCCCTTTTTTAAGCTTTTCTGGGGAATGATATTTAAAATTGAGACATAAAGAGCCACACGTTGAGTATCACTGATCTACAGCTTCAGACTGGAATAAGCAGGCAGTGGAGGGTTGGAGCTGGTGTATTCAACATTTATTTTGTCATTTTAAAAACCGTTTGAGGACAATCAAAATATAAATACATCTCTCTCTCATTCACACGCACACACCCAGACACACAACAATCCCCCTCACACACGCACAGACACACAACAATCCCCCTCACACACACCCAGACACACAACAATCCCCCTCACACACGCACAGACACACAACAATCCCCCTCACACACACCCAGACACACAACAATCCCCCTCACACACGCACAGACACACAACAATCCCCCTCGCACACACACAGACACACAACCCCGGCCCCTGATTTCAGAGTCAAAAGGTGCAACAATCAATCTTCAACAACAACGTGATCATCAGAAACGTTCAGAATCAGAGCCTGCATCACCATCACCATCATCATCATCACCATCACCATCATCATCATCATCATCATCATCATCATTCAGATTCCAAGAGCTTTGAAACACAGAGAGAGCAAATAGCAGGTCAGTAAAGGTGTCTTTTTACAGCCATAATACTCCAGATTTTCATGTAAACCTGCAGGAAAAGAGGACGTTTGTGTTCTAACTAACAAGCCTTTAAATTTGTGTGTAAGTCATCCTTCAAACATCCTCTTTAAAGAGCTTTCACCAAGTTTGTCTTCAGATGTTGGACTCCAAGCACCGACCGGTGGCATATTTGAATAAAAGTATGTCAGTAATGGAACAAAACTCTCCAAAGAAAAGGACAAAGTTATCACTCGGTACGTTTACATGCACGGCTAACTGAGCTACATTTAAAGCTCAGTTAGGATATTTAGCTGACTTCTGTCCTCAATACAAGCACCAAAGGAGAACTGACATATCAGTGGAGGTCTGCTAGACAGTGATATACCACCTTTCAGACAGTCAGCTCTGAAGGGTTTTAATGTTTCCCCTCTGTCTCAGTAGGAATGTGTTTGCACCAATGATGAGATTAAAGGATGTTACAGAGCCTGTGAGCAGTATCAATTATTAATTTTTAGGTTTCTTTTTAAAATACAGAACCAGGTTTTTACGTAGCAGGGAGTCTATTACCCTCCTGATTTAGCACAGACCTTATTCATGCTGCAGAGAGAAGTGGAAGTCAGCTTTCATATACAGATGCTGGTAAGATGTGCTCTGAGACAGAGGCAGCCAGTGGAAAATGCAGATGTGGACAATTGTGCTGTCTGACTTCCAGAACAATGCTTGGCTGGAGCATGCTCAGAATGAATGGTCCAGTTTGGGCTTTAGACTTGCACGTTTGTCCCTCACAGCAGGTAGTCTTCCTGCAGATTCCCATCCGTCAGGTGAGGTCAGTGCCAGCAGGGTGTGAACTGATGTTTCTGCTCAGTTCATCCTGATGAAGTCAGGAAGTTTTCAGGAGTTAGTGCAAGTGTGAACAGGTTGATTGTAGACGTTTGGTTTGGTACACTTCCAGACAGACTGACAATAACTCGGCTTTTACTGACGGCATGTAAACGTACTGAGTCTGAAGGTTTGAAAGGTTTCAGAGACAGAAGAGTGGGGAACATCAGGAATTAAATCTCACAAAAAAGCCCCAACATGCTAAAAAACCCTGCTGAATCCAATCCACTGAGCTGTAATCTAAGGAAGTGTAAATCTGTATTACTGAGGTTGTTTTGCATGTTTTAGACCTACATTTGCTGCATTAAATCACACTTTTCATCCAGTTTTCATCTCTGAACATTATCGTATCATTTACTTTGATCATTTTAGGTTTGATTTAAGGATTAAAACAGAAAGTGTATGAAAAGCTTTGCTGGTTTGTGCTTTCAGAAGTAATAAAGAACAGAAAATTGGGAACAAACCTCAAAAGGCACTAAAAAAACTTGAAAGTTGAATTTTCAGGAGTAAATGAAGAAAAAATACAAAGCTATAAAAAGGGCATGACTGATGATGACAGTTTTATAAAAAGTTAAAGAAAATAGAACTTTGACTAAAAAATTAGGTTTGATTGACATTGAAATCGACCAATCACAGCCGGCTGATTCCATGTGATGGAATAAAACAGGTAATTTTCTTTATTTAATCTATGAAAGACAACATTTAAATAGCAGCAAAATCATCTAAAAAAATCAGTAACTGTCCTTTAATTTCAAAATGCAAACAAAATATTTACTTTTTCTAGTTTTAATAATTTAAGGTGGACTAATTTTTGTTGGTGTTGGAAATGTTGTAAATAATTTTATTTTGGATGTCTGAGTGAGCGATTTAATGCACGTTTAAATCAATAAGTCCATTCTTTAAACATGTTTGGATATGAAAGTAGGTCAGAGCATTTACTGTGATTTAAAGATCTAAAACATGCAGAACCTCCGTTAACTCTCCAGAAAACGTCCCTGTAAGCGCCGCCGCCCCGCTCAGACTGTTTCTGTCCGTCTAACACTCTGGAGGTTGAAATAAAGACCGAACTGTGGAGGAACATCTGGCCCTCATACAGAGACTCCACACATGAATCAGGAACATTTCAGCGTGAGGCCACCGTTTCCACGCCGTCTCTCTGCGGTCTGGAGCTTCCTGCGGAGCTCCCTTTCATTTACCGTAGGATGATAACGGCACTTTGAACGTCTCAGAGCTGTTAGCTTCCCTTTAAAGATTCCCCACATCCACAGAGTCAATCATAAAACACCAAACAGAAGCACATGGTCTGACCGCAGTCCTGCAGGGCCGTGGAGTTCTGTTATCCCAGCAGAGAACAGAAGAAGCCCAAAAACAACCACAGATTTATTCTGAGTGTTTCCTTCTGCTCTCTGAAGCTGTGGTGAAGGAGTCTGTGACACCTGGAACCCTCAAACACGTCACAGACCAGAGGTCACAGGTCAGATCACATGAAGAGGTCGCTCTGAGTCACTCCGGGGTCTTCTGGAGCTTCAACTGTTGGAACAGTTCTTAAAGATATCTGTCAGAGGTGAGCTGCATGTATGGACAGAGAGAAAAGAGCTGACTTTGACTTCTTCCTCCTGCTCCGGAGGGAAATGCCGCGTTCAGTGGTGGGTGCAGTTAACGGGCTAAACCATTCCAGTCAGAGCGGCTGGTATCAGCATCAGAATTACTGTCAGTCCATCTAATCCTGCAGATTTCCATCAGCTCATTCCTGCAAACTCTGCCTAACTGAAGTGGATCCATCTGTAGCAGTCCATGCCTACTGCTGGAGGATTCTACAGTCCAGATGTAAACACGCACATTCAATGGAAAACCCTGGAATAATTTAATGAGAGCAGCTCAGTCTGGCAGGATTCTGGTCCAGAAAATGAAGTTCTGGTAACATTAGCCACACTTGGCTAACCCTTTTAGCACGGTGTTCCTGCAGACACTTGTTAGATAAACTCTGATCAGTTTGAACTCTGTATTTTTACTAACATTAGACCTGTCAACTAAATGCAATATTTCATAATGAAATTACTCCAGTGAACACAGATTATACTCTAGAACATTCCCTGTGACCGATCAGGAGGGGCGGGGCTTATGGCTACTATCACACATCCAGAGTGGTCATCAAGCATGATGAAGCTGCCTTCTCCTCCTCTTCTCTCAGATACAACCTTTACACTGCTATGTTGATTCTATTTAACCTCAAACAGCACAGATATGACCGCTAAACACTCATCCCAGTGGCAGGATCACCGCTTCCTCTGTTATTTTGGATTTCTCTCGTCTTTTGTCCTGTGACGTGTGTGAAATGTGACGTCTCCTGTTTTTCATTTTGGATGTGGATGAACTGAAGTGAGGTGCTTTGTATCGACGAGCCTTCGGGCTGATCATTTTGCCTGACAAAAGTCAGATCATAACATGTCCATATAGCAGATTTTATTTTTACAGCACTTTTCCACTTTGTGAAAAAAGAGCAGCAGGAGAAGTCTGAGCTCTGTCTGCAGTTGGTAACCTGACACGCCAGATGGATTAGTTTGAAAAAAAAAAAAAACTCAGAGGGTTATTGGATGAATGTTCTGTCCTCACATCTTTACGGGCCAATCAGAGCAACAAAACACATGACGTAGCCGCGACCAAGGACTAAACTCCATAGAGAGCTGCATAAAGGCCGGCTCAGACTACACAATTTTTTTGGTCGTTCACGGTGGCACCATGACAGACTATGCAACCAAAATCTGGTCCCATCTTGGCTGACAGCCTGGCCACACTACAAGAGTGGTCAGGACTGCTCCCCGTATGCTGACGTCACCACTGTCTCCGCAACTGAGTGCGAGTTCACAGGTCGTCGGGGGGCGGGCCAAAGAGTGTCAATTACTCTGCAACAGAAGTGCTATGTGTGATTATATCGGTCTTTCTGCTAAAAAAAAAAAAAAAGGAAAATAAGAAACAATTATGGATTGGGTTATGGAAATTAAGTATGGATGTATCAAGGGGACAACAATATGGACTGGCTCTTTTTCAGATAGAACTTAAGGTATGCATGTAATAATGTAAATAAAATAAAATGTACATGTTAGTTTTTGGGAATAAATGGGGATAAAAGTGGTAAATCTAGTAAATGATGATGCAAAAATAAGGAGCAAATGCTCTCCTGTTGTTAGACATCAGGATTCACGTCGTTAATGTCAGGTCAGGGTGTCAAACTAGACGATGACGTATGAAAAATTCTGACATGCTAGTCTTATTGAATCATGGTCGTGAGGAATCGTAAGCAGTCTTGGACGCGTCGCTAATTATGCCACACTACAAGACGGTTTGTCGTTCCTGACTCTCAAAATTGAGACCGAGTTTTGACGACGAGCTGGGACGTTGCAGTCGGGCTTAAATCTGGCTGAATTTGTGTAGTCTGAGCCGGCCTTAACGCAAACCATGGCGACTGTAGACATGTCAGTACTCGACTTTTGTGGATTTTGAAAAGAAAACAACTCACTGTGTTCTTTGTTCTTCTTTTAACAAAGAAATGTCGTCAAGTTCTGATAAAACTGGTGCTTTAGCAGCATCCACGCTAATCTCTTCCGCCATAATTGCACCAGCCTCTTGTTGCTGCTTGCTTATGTCTCGACTCCACCATGCCCGAAAGTACTGCCCCTCGTCGCTGATTGGTCCTGTCACTTTCTATTCGGGCCCAAACGTTTCACATGGGAGCTTTGACAAAAACAAACTAGGTATTATTTTCAGGAGATTTGCTCTGAACGAGCCTTAAGTTAAAGAAGAGGAAGTTTAAATCAGTGGTTCACAACTGGTGGATCGGGACCCAAAAGTGGGCTGTGGAGCTGTCTTTGGTGGGTCTTTTAGTGCGTTTGTTCCACTTTTTAAGCTTTTGACAGAAAAGGAAATAATAAACATTTTCCCCTAAATTATTCAAAAATATTCAGTATGAATTTACTCAAACTTATAAGAGATTTATGGAAACTTAAGGTAATTTTTACAAAAAGAAAGAGGAGTTTTCCTAAAACTTTTGGGGGAGTTTTCTTTGGGCATTTCCTCTGAAACTTTCGGTGCTCTTCTCTGGGACTTCTCTAAATTTTAACAAAATTTCACAAAGAATAAGAGACTCTCAGGACTTTTCCCAGAAACTTTTAGCAGAATTTTCAGGGAGCAGGGAATTTTCACATGATTTTATAGATTTTATCCTGTATTTTTCTGATAATACTTTCAAGGATTTTTCTTCTTTATTCCTGGTATAATACAATAATTTCTAATTTTCCTCAGTCTCTTTGTGCTGTATTCTCAGGCTCTAACAGCCCCATCTTTAAATAAATAAATCAGACTGATTGATAAATACTTCAGAGGTTTGGGTGGTGGTCTGTCGTTATGGATCCTGAGGTGGATCCCGAGGCTAGACTGTTGAAAACCACGGCTGTAAAGAACTAAAACCTGAGTGGAGGTGAACAAAAGGAGCAGACAAATGAGACTCATCTATTTCTCTCAGGCTTTGGCTGCAGATCATCTGCTGCTTAAAGTCAGAAGGAATGTGGCTTTTTAAACACGTATTCTAAAATATGGTCTGTTTAATGTGCCGGTCTGTTTTTAAACAGAGGAAAAAGGGTTGAGGTTTTCTGAATTCCATCTGCCATGGCTGCTGTGAAGAACACCGCTGACTTCCTCAAATGGTCATTTTTGTCTTTAACTGAGGAGTCTTTTAAAGAAACCTGAATAAATAAGATTTATTTATTTAAAAGCAAACCAGTATTTCCTTTAAACGTGGGATTACCATCGTATGATGGAGAAAAGCTGGTAAAAAGTGGTGCTACACCTAGATGGTCCAGTAAGCTGTGAAGCTGCTGTACTCGATGACTGGGTGCAGGTTTTGATAGCGTGCAGCTGCAGTGATGACAGCCACGTCTCGATATTTTATACTGGGAAACTGGTTGTGCTGGTAGACAGGACACAGGCAATGTTAAGATTAAAAAAAAAAAAAAAAAAAAAAAAGATATGTCATCAGATCCACCACAGATCCCCTCACTATCACATCCACCACAGATCCCCTCAGTAACATTCAGAGAAGCAAATGAAATGACAGAAACAGGATCAACTTAACGTGAATGTTTTCTCAGGAAGCAGCTCTCAGTCTGGGTCTGAATGGATGAAGTGTCTCAGCTCAGGTTTAATCTCATAAAGTCTCACTGATGTCTTTTTACCCTGTCCTGTTAGCTTCAACTTCAGCAGCCAAAATAAAGACCCCCCAGTCCCAGAAGGGTCCTCTGCAGTGATTTTACACAACAAAAAAGGGACAGAGGAATTTAAAAACTGATGTAAAACCTCCCCGTCTCTCTGATTTCCTTCAGCCGTGGTGTTTCCTGTCAGACTGAGTGACAGAAATACAAACTGCTTCTTCAACTCTTGTCCTTCGTCTCTTTGTGTCTCTGTGTCCGTGTCTTGGTCTGTGTTGCACCTTGGAATCCAGCAGGGGGCGCTGTTAGGACGTCTTTCCCAGCTCTATCTTCTTCTGGATGACCCGAGCCGAGTGGTAGATGAGCGAGTCGATCAGACCGGCGACTGTAGGGAATGTAAGCAACAAATGAGGAGAAAAACCATCATTTTTTTAATATATAAATATATATATTCATTTATGTGTCACCAAAGAGATCACTAAATCACATTATTATCACACAGAGTCAGGATGGAGGCACTGACCTGTAAATACACCTCCAATAATGGCACAGACTCCTGTTAGAAAGTGTGTAAATGATCTGAAGAGAGAGAGAACACTTAATCGGTCACTGAGTGGTAATAAATAAATATTCGAACATGAAAACATGACTTAGGTTAATAAAGTATGGTCAAAGCCCAGCAGGACATTCTTTTACAAACGGAGCTCCTCCGTGGTCTCCTACCTGTGTTTCTCTGTGAATTTCACCATCATCGGAGAAAGCTCGTATAAAACAAACACCCCAGGCAGCCCCTGGTCCCCTATCAACCCGTTAGCCACTTTCTCATGCCGTGTGACTGAAAACTGATTTGTTTTTACCACCTGTTGAAGCCAAAAGACAAGGGAGGATTAGAACACTTGGTTTGGGATTAAAATCTCATCCTACCCTATTCCAACAAAGATCAGGACGCCCTACCTTTATAGAGGTAAAACAGGGATTAGATCAAGTAAGATTTTAGTGGAGTCAACTAAAATAACTGAAAATATTTAACTGGATAAATGTGTTTCAGTCTTATCTGAAAGCTAAATAAAGATTTTGTTATAAATGTAGATATCAGCAGAACCTCCAGGCTGAATAAAGACTGAGATTAAGGAGGATGTTTGTGGAATTCAGTCAAAATAAAGGAAACCACACTCACCTCTCCGTCAGTCTTCATATAGATGGTCGGAACAATTTTCACAAAATACTGGTACATCATCGATGCTGTGGGGGAAGTAAAGCTGTTAGACTGAGATAGACCCAAAGAAAACACTTAATATCATTCTTTACCAATGGTTTTAGTTATGCTCATAAGACAAAAATAAATAAGGAGAGACAAAAGGCAGCTTTAAAGAAGAAACCTAACAGAGGAGTTAAAATAGGATGAATTATGAAATAGACCAAAATATGAAACAAAAGGATTTTTCAGTCAGGAGGTTTAACATGTTAAACTTTTATGTGCATGATAGTTTATTCTATATTCCTGTAAATTATCCCTCAGATGGTGAAAAAAAATATATTACATATATATTATAAATGTATAATATTACTCTATGGCAGTGGTTTTCAAAGTGTGAGGCAGGCCTCCCCTGGGGGGCGCCACAGAGCTCCAGGGGAGGCGCAGTACCATAAACCTGAAAAAAGGGGATTTGCTTTGCTAACCTCTGCTGTGCATTGAAGAAAATTGAATAGACTTAGTTCATGAAGGGACTACGCTATAGAGCACTGTTATTCAACCAAAGAGCAAAGTTGTTGAAAAATACCTTTGCAAGAGCCACAATCTAAGAGGTGAGAATTGGCAAAAACAGCTTGAAGTAGCAATTAAAAATAGGTTAAAGGTGGCAAAATGGTCAAAAAGTAGCAGAAATGGGTGAGAAGGGACAAAAAAATGTGTGGAAAGTGACCGAAAGTTGGCAAAAAGCAGTCAAGAGGGGCAAAAATGGGGAAAAAATAGAGGAAACAAGTGGTATGTAATGGCAAAGGGTAGTTTAAACAGGCATAAAGTGGCAAAAAATTGTGAGAAAGGGCAAAATGGGAAAAAAATGGCAAAAAGAAGAGGCAACAATTGGGAAAAAAGGAAACAAGTGGTATTTGATTGCAAAAGGTAGCTTAAATGGACGAAAAGTTGCAGAAAATGGTTAAAAAAAAAGGGCAAAAAACTGCATGGAAATTAGGGAAAAAGTGGCAAAAAGATGTCGCAAAAATTAGCAAAGAAATTGGGGAAAAAAGGGATATTTAATGATGAAAGGTAGCTTACATGGGCAAAAAGGTGAAAAAGGGCAAAAATGGGTTAAAAGTGGAAAAAATAGGGAAAAAGAAGCAAAAAGAAGTTTTAAAATGGCCAAAAAATTTGAAAAGGGGGTATTTAATGGCATTATAACTGAATAAGAGGGGAAGGCAGATGTTTAGGACATTTGCAAACCAAAATATCCAAAATATATTAATGTTAAAAATGTTTAAAGATCAGACATAAATGTTTGAAAGGTTTTTTTTTTTAAAAATCTGAATCATTTTGAGGGTGGGGCCCACCGAATGAATAATTTCTTCTTGGGGGAGGCTCAGTCACACACTTTGAAAACCCCTGGGTTAGGATAACCGCTGGGTGGCGCTGTTTGTTCCCTCCTCGTCATTTCTCTCCTCTTTATTTGACTCCTCTGTCTGTCCCTCCTTCCTCTATCCGGTTATGGAGGTCTGCCCAAAAGACATTTAAACGCTGCTGAACTCTAAAATACGATCAAATTCCAGTTAGAAACCATAAGACCAAATACATTTGAACACACAGCTCAAGGTAAGATCGACTTTAGAGCGTTTCTAGAGGATTCGTTGGTGAAAGACGTCAGTAGTGAGAGAAAAGTCTCCGTGTTTATCAGTCAAGGCCACAGGTGACGTTAGCCTACTTAGCATGCTAAGCTAACGCTATCAACTACAGAGACTGCATTAAAAAGAGCCTGAATGTTTAAACTCTGGTTCTGTAACCATTTAAACAGTTTAATCGCGTTAGATCGACCAGTGTGGGTGTTTTATGTCAGTGAGCTCGCTGCTTTAGCCTAGCCTGGTTCAGTCTGATAACACTGCTGTCATTAAGCTGCTCTGTTTAATCAACACTACCGTCAGGAGCAGACGGCAGGACTGACCTTTAACCCCTAGCTGGCTCTGAAGTGGCCAACATTTAGAGGGTTTACTAGACTGGGAGGTAAGATGAGTACCAGTTATTACCCTAAAGATGGGCTGAAACAGAGTAAATGGGTCAATGTTTGAGTTTAAAGCTGAAACTCCAAATGACAGTGAAATAATAAAAAGAGATCTCTGCTTATTTCACTATTGGCTCCTACAGAATGTGCTTCATCCTAATATGAGGTAGATTTAAAGCTGTAGAGTTTTCATTTATGAGGAAAGGCAGTGCAATCTGGAAAGATAAGGGTTTTATTTCCAAAAGAGGCACTGCATTTTCATACCTTTAATTCATACTATCTTTCTGATCAGTTTTAAGTGGAATTTCACTTGGAAATGATGAATACTGCTAAAGAAAACTTCAAACTACAACACTGAGGAAAATAACTACAGGCTGGATAAAAACTGGAATTCATGGTTAGATTATTTCCCCATTTTTTAAAATGACTAAGGACCAAAAAAGTACAAACTCTTGAAAAAATTAAGTCTATATCCAAGTGTTGTGTTTTAGAGGACTAAATGTAAGAGTAGGAGTTTTCTGGCATTGTTTGTATTTAACCTCCTGAGACCCGAACTTTTCTTTGGAATGCAATTTTCCATATAAATTCCACACAAATTCCCTAAAATTTCAAAGAAAATACTATAAAATTTGGCAAGATTCTTAAGCATATTTTTAAAATAACCCATAAAAAGCACCTCAAAATTTCCCCCCAAATGCTAAACAGTACAATAAAATGTTCCCATCAAGAATCCGTGTAGTTAAATTTCTGAAATCTTTCAAGAGAAGTTCCCAAACATCAGCGTACATTCAACCTAAATATCACAGCAAATTCCTAAAAATATGGAAGGACATTCCTTGAAATTCTCCATGAAAATGACAAAAAAATACATCCAAGCAAATTATCTTAAATATTTTCCTTTTTTTTTTCAATTTTATCTTCCACCACCCATAAATTCTCAATGAAATTCCCCAAAAATTAAAAATAAATGTCCAAAATTTCCATGAAAAGGACAAAAAATTAAATAAATAAAAAAAAAATTAAGAATCCCCAAACAACTTTCCCAAATTTCCATAAAAAAGGCCAAAATTTTCCTCAAAGCAAAGTTCTCCTAAACTTTCAATGAATCTCTACAAATTTCAGAAATATATACCCTAAATTTTCATGAAAATACTATAAAATTGCAAAGCAGATTCCCTGAAATATCCAAATAGCAAATTCTCCATTTTAAGGAAACTACTTTAACTTTGACGGACATTCAGACATACCTCAATAAGACATAAAAGAAACACGGGCGATGGTACAAAGGTACAATGAAAGAATAAACACTGCTAAAGGAACAGCTTAGAATCCTAAATTTATGAACATTTTTCTTCCGTGTTTGTGATTTGCTTAAGCTTATTTTCTTTTAAACTGCGTTTAACTTAATTCACAGTGACTTTTAAAGTAATGCTATTTATGCCCGTCACTATCTATGCCTTAAATATGAATGTCATAGAGGCATATAATCCTCCCTCTGTCCCACAGCGCTGAAATACACTGAGAATTTACAGAAGGGAAGGTAATATGCTGTTTCAGCATCAGTATGGATGTTAACACAATGACAGCCAAGCTTCAAGGCCATGCACTGTGAAAATGGCTTCTGTATCAGTTAATGAGGATCAGTAACTGTTCCTGTTTTAAAGTTAATTATTTTGATAGCTGGTCTACTAAAAGCAGAGCAGTACGCTGCAGAGAGAAGTTTATATAATTGTAACTGTGCGGTACTGAATGAACATTACTTCCTCCACACTGTTTACTGAGGGACTTGTATGGCTGGATTTACCTGCTGAAGCAAACTGTTGGGTCCTGTTTCTTACTTTTGTGTGTGCTGTATTTACGGACATGTATTTTACTTGTTAGGTTTAACACAAATAATGTCAGGAAAATGTGCAACATAAGCTTTAATATCAGCTGCGTCTTTCTGCAGGCTGAACAGTGCTTTGTTAAAACGGCTCTCCTTTGGTCTCTTCTCTGCAGATGCCCGTGGCCGTAGGTCCGTATGGTCAGACCCAGCCCAGCTGTTTTGACCGGGTCAAAATGGGCTTCATGATGGGGTTTGCAGTAGGCATGGCTGCAGGTGCCATGTTTGGCACTTTCTCTTGTCTAAGGTAAGTCTGAACTGAGCATAAACCCAAAGTATTTCACACTCTTTATAGTTCCAGGAGGAGATGAGACACTGTATTTGTTGCTTTTCAGATCAGCTGTCAGAGTTAAGCATTCAGTTTGAGCTGTAAAAATGTCTTTTACTGTGGTCCTGACGGTTAAGTATGATGTGGATAGGATCATTGGGGGGATGTTACCTGGAGCGTTATAAAGTATCTGTACGCAATTAATGTCATGTTTATCTTAGTTAACATGAGCAAACATTCAGATTTTCAACAAAACAATCAAGACATGCATCCAAAAATACATAAACATTTATATTTGATAGTAAAATTCAGATTGAGTTTTGTTTTCAGGTACTAGAGGAAGGGGGATAAAACTACTGGTAGTTGGCCGTCAGATATTAAAAATCTTTAGTTGCTATAATCGTCTACAGCACTGATCATCAACCGGCGGCCCGAAGGCCAAATCAGAAGATTTGAAGATTGCTAAATTCAGAAAAGGAGGAAAAGAAGATGTTCTGATTTTAGGAGAGTCTTTTGGCTTCAAATGTCTGCAGCTGTTAAACCCATAAAAAAATACTACTGAAATAGTTTTAGAATGATCTGATGTTGATCTGTTTTTACAATAATTCACTCGTCATTCATTATTAGTAAATATATTAATGGGTTAAGACTGGCAGAAATGTTGCAAAAATGGCCAGAGGAAGTGATGAAAAGGAGTTAGAGAGTGGCAAAATGGGTTTTGGAGAGGCACAAAGGGGCAAAAATGTGCAGGAAAAGAGGTTAAAATGTGGCAAAAAAAATGCAAAAAGTATAAAAAATGAGTTATTAGTAAGAAAAATGGTGCAAAAAAAGTAATGAAAAAGGGTTAAAAAGTGGCAAAAATGGATACAAGAATGGCAAAAAGGGGCATATATGTGCAGGAAAATTGGTTCAAAAGGGTTGGAGAAAAGAAAAATGGTTTTAAAGAGGCAAAAAGTTATCAAAAAATGAGTTATAAGTGGCAAAAATATGGCAAAAATAGCCTGGCAAAGTAGTGAAAAGGGGTAATAGAGTGGGACACGGGAACAGTAATTGGCAGGAAAGTTGCAAAAATGGGTTAAAGAGTGTCAAAATGGGCAAAAATGGCAAAAATTGTTTTAAAAGTGGCAAAAATGATCAAAAATAATTTGAGGTGCAGAAAATGTTGCAGAAATGGCCAAATGAAGTAATGAAAGGGGTTACAAGCGTCAAAAATGAATTAACATTAGTGCTTAATCACAATTAGGGGAGCCCCATTATTTGGGATTTTCAGGGCCCGGACAGTCCTGTGGGCCGGCCTGTCTCTGTGTGGCCTGCTGCATTATAGATAACAGGGATAGAGCTCACTGCAATACCTAAAAATTTCCTGCATTTTGAAAAGAAATACAAATACTAACACAATAATATTATAATCAGACCAAAATATTAATTTAATTTAATTTTGATTAATCTTGATTTAATTTTTGTTTATTTGAAAGTCCGGCCCCCAGAGTCTCTGTCGAGACTAAATCTGGCCCTTGTGCAGATGTGGTTGATGACCCCTGACCTACAGTCTGGATTCTTTTGTCTTAACCAAACAGATCAAGTCTGGTACTGGACTACTGACTCACTTAGACCACTCCTGTACTTTTTCACAGCAGTTTTGAATGTAAATATCAAGTTTGCTTAAAACTGTAAAGCTAGGGTTAACTAAATCCACTGGGCTACCCAGCAGTTATCCTATCCAGTTTCTTGTTTAAAGTTTTAAAGAATGAATTTAAACAACTTGCCGGTTAAACTGTTGATATTCAGTCCCAGTACTCTAAGGACGCCTGACCCTGTAACTTGCTGGTTAATAATAACTGTCTCTTCTGTCTGCAGGATCGGCATGCGTGGCAGGGAGCTGATGGGAGGAGTGGGGAAGACCATGATGCAGAGCGGGGGGACGTTTGGCACATTCATGGCCATCGGTATGGGAATCCGCTGCTGAGGAAGATGAGGAACGGCCTTCTCTTCCTTCACACACCTGTACAGCTATGGGACTCTTCCTGTTATTACAACCACGGCTCTCTGTCTGCTCGATGCTGTCGCAACCTCAACCCTCAGTCTAGTTTTGTCAATAAAAGTTCAGTTTGTCAAAGGCTTCTCAGAGTTACTGTGACACTTTCTAACAACCGTTACTAGGTTTTAGTTCACTCCACATCTTTACATCACACTCTTGCTCTGTGTAAAAAAGGCCACACAATCTGGAGTTTAGGGCGCTTCAATTATAACCAACCCCTGAATGAACATGACACATTTGAGTTTGTTCTTTTTTTAGACTCGACAGATATACGTGTCAGAGAAAATTCAAAGCAGAAGGAAGATGATAAATTATGAGACTTGGAGCTAAATGCTAAGAGTCAACTTCAGATCCTGTTTTATTCCTGCAAGCATCAACAACGTATCACAACCATGAATCTGGACTGACCTTGTTGTGCTGTGACGTCTGTCCCGTCCAGCGGGTTAACAATGCCGGGGTAATCCCTTCCAAACGACAGGTGTTTTATCAGGTGGGTCATGTTTATCTGCAGGCCAACAGATGAGATTACAGTTCAGCAACAACGTTCACAAAGGAGCAGACGTTCTGCTTCAGTTTGAATCACAATTAAGAACCGAAGTTGGATAGTTAATGCAGATTAAATGCATTTTAACTGCTTAAGATTATGTTATTATGCAGTTCAGGACTTTTATTACGTCAGTATTAACAGTGTAAATCAGATCTTTCCAGTGTCTGGCTCTGCAAATCTTTTAAAAGCAGAAACATTATAGCGTTAGCCTTACGATGATCTAAATAAGCGCTGCTCTGCTTCACCTGTGTGGTCTGAAACCAGGACTTAATGCTAGGAGACAGATAAACAGTGCTTATTCTAGCAAACATTCTAACTCTGTTAAACATTCAGAAATATGCAGGAGTGCATGTACAAAATGACTCACTGGCATCCAATCACTGTATGACCAATTATTTATGAAAACATACACTTAAATTTAACAGTAGTTAAGTTTAGTACCTGTTTTATAAAGTTCTTTACAGTTAAAGTCCATAACAGGTCTTAAAAATATATATTTTTTTACTAATGAAGGGTATTCAGTTTTGAAAGAATCACTGACTTTGATGAGCCTTTATCTAATCTTTGTTTTCTTCTAGGGCTGGGCAAAATCACAATATGCCCTGCTGCAATTTTCAAATTGCAAAAGGTGCAATATTTCTTTGACCTGAAATTTGTGTTAAAATACCAGTTTAAACTTTTTTTTGCAGCAGACATGTTAAGCATGACATATGCAATCACTCAGGTGCCATTTTTTTTAGAATAGTCAACAAAAAAATTCTATCTTCTTACTTTTAAAAACTTTTTTTCTAATTAAATATAAGAATGACAAAACCCCTTCGATGCAACAATTCATATCCAATTGGCAAAACGAGTCAAAATCATTAGAATGCGATATTTTTCAAGAATTGTTCAGCCCTAGTTTAGGAATAAAAGAAAGTTAAGGAATAATCCTGTATCCGTCCTCTTTATCCATTGACGTTTCATTAACATTAAACCAGATCTTCATCTCTTTCTGGTGCACTGAGAAATCTCACGCCTTTTATTTTAGACTGTTTGCGGCACAAATAATAGTTTAAATATTTATCAGCTCAGGTCTTAATAAAGGTCTTAAATGTGTCTTAAATGTGTGAATGTGAATAATTGTCAATGCTTACAGGTAATTAAAGCAAAGGAGGAGCTTATAGAGAAAAATGGTTGCAGGGTTACTCACGTTGTCTAAGCCGAAGCTCTGCAGGTCGTGGACTGCAAACACAAAACAAGACAGGAATGTTCTCACTTTGGTTATTTCATATTCTTCAAGTGCAAACTCAGCAGAGGGAAACAGTACTTGTATCTTAAAGAACTGTTAGAAGAGTGAGTTATTGATCAGGTTGTGTTGATTATTGCTTATTGATTCAGGTGTTTAGTTGCTTTAGTGAAAGGGAGCACACACAGCTGAAGGCAAACTGTCACACAGAGTTAACACTAGTCACAAACATGATAACATCAGGGTGCTGAGGTCTGAGATTCAGCCAATGCTCAGTTAGACTTCAACACGTCATCTTGACCATGCCTAAATGTAGCTGCTGTGTGATTGGATGATTGGACATTTACATCAGTGAGCAGGTCAACATGTATACCTGACAATCTGTGGGTGTAAATCTGCCTTACTTTTCCATTTTTCTTTCAGACGGTATTGAACTACAATGAAACTGTAAACTCCTATTAAAGTTTAGATGCTCTTACAAATACGAAAAACTGCAAATAAAGATGGACTTACTTTCCACAGCGTGCACTGCAGAAAGAAGAGAGAAGAGTCACTAAAACGGTGCAGGTAGACAACAAACCAGGTCACGTTCATGTGTGGGAGGGGGGCTGTTGGGGCTGCACAACGCTGACAAATATTTAACAAACGGTATCTTGGTTTTATTATTTTTATTTTAGACATGATCTGTAAAGCATCAGGTCAAAGCTTTGGAATCTTTCATCAGTTCTGACTATTAAAAACTCAGTGGATTGATTTACAGGCCTGAGATTTAACAGAGTGGGATATCCCATCATAGAGGATTATCTTTTGCTCTAACGGCAGAGCTTAGAGAGACTTCTGTCAGGGTAGTCCTGCAGCCCCAAGCACCATATGATACTTCAGGTATAGTCCTAGCAAAGGGAGTTTGGGTGATAGTAATTCTTTTATTTAAAGTTTACTGTTTAATCCTCAGCAGCAGTGATTCTTATCTCTTATTTCTGCTCTTTAAAATCCTAATATAACACTATAACTGATAAATTATCACAGATGTGGATGAGAGAGGGAGCTCCTATTCAGAGAAGGATTTTAACAGTTGAAGCTGCAGTTTCTTTCACTTTTCTATCAACCTAAAGATGTGTTTAAAGAACACAGTTTTATATCTAAGAGCTGAAGGTTAGACAAACTTACTGACCGGGTGAAACAGAGACTGGTCTGTTAAAGTTAGAAGCAGCCAGACAGGCTGTCAGTTCTAGAGGATTTATAAACACAGCTAGATGAACTGTAAATTCCCTGCTCTGGTTTAATATAAAAATAAAGAACATTTTAGTCAGATAAAACAGAAGTCAGGTCAGAATCACACCAGAAGAAAAACAGACACCAAATCAGCAGCAGCAATCACTGACAGAGACGATGAAGGGAAAATCAATGTGCAGATGGAAAGGCACACAAGAACAAAAATAATGCTTTTAAATAATTGTATAATAAACGTTTTATTAGGGATGCCCCTGAACCTATTTTCATTTCAAATGCACGAGCAGAGGATAAGAGGTGATGCATCAGCCACCAAAATAGCTCTCTAGAAGTTAACCCTCTGATACCCCTTGTGCCAAAAATGCACACTTAGTTTATATTTTTTTGAAAAACTTTGTCCTCTTTCACAATTAATATTATCATGTATTGTATTTTTTGTTCATTTCTGCACATTTTTTAAAATTCTGTCCCAGCCACAACAATCAGCCCAACATAAATAAAGTAAACCTTTTTTATAGCGTTAATATCCCTGCTGTGTAACAAGTCCCCATTGAAACCCATTCAAACCACTTCTTCTGATCCATACGCCATGAAGGCATGAATCATGCATTTTCTGGTTTCTGGGCTTCATTTGAGAGTTGGGGCTTTACATTTGCACCTGGACCATTTTTTTTACCCTGTGACGTCATTTTTATCATATATAGGCGAGGGCAGGAAATACATGTTTTTCCCCCAGATTTCAGTGTTATACTGCCCTCTGCTCCCCTTCTCACTAACTCTCTGAGGTTTTTTTTAAGTGCAGATCAGTGTGTGAGTCTGTGAGTGTGTCTGTGCAATAATCAAAAAATAAGTTATCTAATTTTCATGTAGTAACTTGCAAAAAAATCATTTTTTGTGTATTTTGCATCTAAAAATGCAGTGACATCATCAGTGAAACATGGCATGTAAAAGGTTAAAAATGAACAAGTATTTGACATTGATGATTAGGGCTGACTTTAGATGAGAAAAATATAATTCATTAACAGTAAAACAATTTTGAAATGTATATTTATAACATGATTTAAAGGTCTGCATTTTTTGCACAGAAGGGTGAAAAACGTGAGTATTTTAGAATAACTGACCTCACAGAAAAATAATAATGCATTTTAACCAATGTTGCTATAATCAATGACATATGCCAGGCTGCAATCATCCATAAATAAGTTATTCACTTTCAGTGTAGAATCTTGAAAAAAATCAATTTGTGTTTTTTTTCATCAAAAAAATATTTTTGTTTACATTACAAACATGGCAATTAAAGAGTTAAAAGATGTGACAATTATTAAGTATTTGGTATTTTTGTTAATGGCACAAGTTGATGAAACAAGGAAAAAATTGAACAATTAAAAATAAACTAATATAACTTTTTATTTACGGTAATAAACCCCCTGTGCATTTTTTGCACACTAGGAGGAAAATGAGGCAGCAATTTGTAGAGATACCAGAGGGTTAACGATCCCCTTGTTTTCCCCAGCCCTGTCCTGGGATAGTTTGTAGTTTCTATAAGGTGTAGTGCTATGGCTATGCCCCCAGCCTTTAGCACCGATGGATCGCTTTGTTAGGACTCCACCCTTCCACCTGTCCCACTACGGTGACCCGGCCAGGACGCTGATCTACCAGTCGTGCTTTTTAAGCTCTCGCTGGTATAGCTCTAGGGATCGCTGAGCCCCCCCAACCACGGCAGGGTGTCGATCCTTTAAGGAGGCTCATTGAAGCCTTCTGTCTCAGAGAGTACGTAACTAACATGTACAGTTAATAAATCCCTGCAGAAACACTTCAGTTGCATTCAAATGTTCTGATTTTGACTCACAGACTTCTGATCTCACTTACATAACCTTTATAAACTGAACATCAGTCAGACCTTACTGTACTGTGGCATCATCCTCACAGTGATTAAGGTCACAGAGAAATATCTTTTAAAGCCAGAAGACTTTAAATTCTCTGCTTCATGCTGGCATAAAGCTTAAATCTAAAACTGTATTTGATAGTTCCCTGCATGCAAGATTAGGAGAAAGATTTTAAAGCAAAGATTAATATATGTGCACCTTTACTTTCTTTAATATTAAACATTTTTGGTACACGGGGCACAGAGGGGGCTGTGCATGACATACATTTGTTGATCTAATCCTGTTTTCTTAGCTTTAGAAGACTCTAAATTTCTGACAGATTTATTTGTGCACACTGATTTGACTCTGGAATAACCATGGATGCTAGATCAGGGCAGAAAGCATGGGTATTTTTACTGACATTAAGATCTCTGCTGTTTAGCTAAATCATTCACTGTAAACTTGAAAAAATTAGCAGCAAAAACAACAAATAAGTGAAAAACATTAAAGTGCCAGTGGATGACCCAATCATCAACATGATTTAACAGCCCTGCACTACGATTCACCCCCAGCTTTGCGGGAGAGCTTTTGGTATCTGTTTCAATATTAAGTTTAGAATATTATCAGTCATTTGGAGGCTGAAGATCTGAACATTTAGTAAATAACCAAGCCAGCAGCTCAGATAAACAGTCCTTAAGGTGTTGCCTGATCTTAACCATGTCAGTGGGTGAGGGTCATCGTCCTAAATATTCAGGATTTATTTACAAAAGCTTCTCTAAATTAAATATTTCAAATACTAAAATAAAGATGTATATCCATACCATTATGGTTCCAGCACAATTAAAGCAATTCATTCTGACTTTTAAAATATAAGCATGCAAAAAAAGTTTGTGTTCAGACCAGGGTTACGATACAGGAAAGATTAGTGGATTAATTTAGTGAGAAAGGATGAATAATGAGGAGAAGCAGAGACACAGTCACAATCCAACATTTCTGAACACCCTTTATTTATGTTAGCTTGTATTTCATGATGCATCTGACTAAAGCAGAAAAAACCACAATAAACCCAAATCACAGGATGCAAAATGGAACAAACATTTTCTTCTGACCACTGTGGCCCATCCTAAATCCCTCTGACTCCCCAAGCCAGATGAACCCTTGACCGTAGCATATGCATGGCACAGGGGTGTGAGGGTTTAGCTATGGGAGCCAATAAACACAAACAGGAACCAGTCATTGAGTCTGGGAGTCTGGAGGCGAGGATTCAGCCTGTTTATATGTGAATTCAGGTTTAACAGAGTCTCAGAGTATTTAAGATCACTGAGCTCCGTGAAAGATTGATTAAAGCAGTGGTTCTCAACCTTTTCAGGCCGCGATCCCAAAATAAAGGTGCCAGAGCCCGGGGACCCCCACTGCACCTGAAGGTGGTTGAACACAGCCAGGAACATTCAAGAAAAGTCGTGTGTAGACAAGGGTGCCCAAAGGAGTTATAAAGGGGGAGGTTTCTGGGACCCAGCCAAACTAGAGATCCATGGAGGTCAGCAAAACCATGGTCTATTGTAAAGTAAAGCTGTAAAAAACATATTTTATATTTGACCTGAATACTAACCACTCTCATCAACAAACAAATATCTTTTTATTCATTTAGCCTTCTTTAGATGAAAAAACTTTTGTTAAAAACATAATTCAAATGGGTTAAAATGGCTAAAATTTGTTCATATGGATAAAAATGGTAAAAAGGTGGTAAAATTGGATTTTTAAAGAACATAAACGGGTTAAAAGTGGCAGAAATTTGATGAAAGTGGAAAAAATGACCAAAAAAATGGGTTAAGGTGGCAAAAACAGGCATGAAAAGTGGTAAAAGGTTATTAAAAAGTGGCTGAAATGGCTATAAAGTGCAAAAAAAATGGTGGAAATTGGATGGAATGGGATAAAAAATTTATATAAACGGGAAAAATGGGCGAAAGGATTGAAAAAAAGTTGATAGAGGCAATAATGGGTCAACAGAGGGAACAACAGGCAGAAAGTGGCCAGAATTGGTTTAGAAGTGACTAAAACAGGCAGAAAAAAGTGATGGAAAGGGTTTCAAATTGACAAAAAATGGGTTTTAAGGGGAAAAATGTGCTAAAATTGGCAAAATTGGTGTTAAAAAGTGATGAAAAAGGGTTAACATTTGGTAAAATTGGTGTAGTGGCAACAGCATAATTTAAAAAATATATATTCTTAGTTCTTTTAAGGTATCTGGCAACACCCTCTCAGTGTCTCGTGACCCCCAAGGGGGTCCCGACCCCAAGGTTGAGAAACACTGGATTAAAGGAGTCTATGTTTAAGTTCAGAGACTATAAAATCAGCTGATGTTTAATCATAGATCTGCCCCACAGATCTCTACCGGGGTGTTCAGAAACCTTGCTGTGGTTGTGTGTGTGTTTGTGTGTTAATGATCAGGATGGATCGGCAGCAGGTCTTACCGTGAACATGAGACTGCTGGAAACTTTTCCCAGGAGCAAAGTGGAAATTTCCTGCAACCTGAGACACAAAGAGAAGAAGCAGATTAAAACCTGATAACAGCATCAGACCATAAAGACACTGGCAACAGAAGTACATGTAAAGAAAGGACAAATCTATGTATTTGAGATAGCAGCAAGGAAAGAAAAAACCCTAAAACATGTCTGAAGTCCATGTTATTACACTTTTGAAGGGCTGTGTATACACCTTAACAATCTGTGTAATCTTTCTCTGTAGATATTTTTGCAAAGTTGATATATTTAAAAAAAAATTCATCATAATGTACGATCAAGCATACAGCACAGAGGATGTGTTAGAAAAGAGCTTACTGGAAAAAAATAGAAACAACAGAAAAAAGGGTATTTCTGGAGCTCTTCTTATTCCCTATATTCTGCTCTTTAAGGAACTGAGAATTAGTTCATTTCATCCACTGCTGAAAAGTAACTGTTTTTGGTCTTACTAATTTATTTTGGGGATTTGCATGCATTTATTATAAAGATGGGACGATGGACAGTCATGAATTAAAAAGAGAAAAGGGTGAATGAGTGGATGTGGAAAAGGAACTAAAAGGTTGGATGTGAAACACCCACTTAGGGGACAACTGCACATGAGATGTTAGCATTAAATACAAGGCCATCAATGCCCCAATTATCATCATTTAAAGAAGTTTTAGGGGTTTTAAAGTTTCTAAAGGTCACATTTCTAACATGCATGTGTTTGTTGCTGAAAAAACACTCCAGTGTTGGATGTTTGCATGTCTAAAAACCCCCCTTTTTTCTGTGTCTGTGGCTTTAAATGTTACTGAGCTGTCTGACTCCGCCCCTCGCAGGACATGGATGTGGTGCTCCCGATCCTCCTCTCAGCTGGCAGCTGAGAGGAGGATCGGGAGAAGAGGGCAGAACTTTCTTCCAAGAGGGAGGGCCAACCAAACCTGGGGGCGGGGGTTGGTTTTCCAAATGACATCACGAGGGGCAAATCTGTGAATAGCTTGTATCAGCACAAATTTTCTGAAAGCTGGGGAAAGAGAGGGGGTTTTCTGATTCTTGGGGGATTGTGGAGCACATATTTTGTTAGAAAAGCCTGAAAAAGTGTTTTTTGCATAATATGTGACCTTTAAAGTTTTACCCAGCTGGCAGTCACAACACCAGAATATTACATTTCAATACCATTTCAGTAAAAAAGAAATGATTGATGATCATTTCTATACCACAGGAACAAAAATAAAAGTTTTAGGCACCTGGCATTTAGTAAATTCTTATTTTTACTTAACAGAAAACTTTACTTTTTACATAAACCTGCAGGCATACTGTTTAAATTAGCAAAGATACAGTCGCAGTGATACACTGCTGACAAATCTGGCACTTCTCTTTCCCTGGCAGCATCTTTTGGTTAAAGATTTGTGCATCTACAGTTTTCATTCACTATAAATACTATAAATCACTTAAATAACAGTAATTGTTCCACAGGTTTGTGAGTAAATCACTGAAATCAGACATTTCTTTTCTTGATGACAGCACTTTTTACGTACAAATAAAACTCCACTGATAACGACTGCAGTACCTTGTTGACCTCCAGGACGCCGTAAACCTGGCAGCCTTCGTTCTTCTGCTCCTGCATCTTCTGGGTGAAACCCTCTCTCTTACACTGCTCAATGGTGTCTGCGCTCTTGAACGCCCAGCCTCGCCGCCGGTACGCTTCTCGCACATCATCACAGGTGTTACAGCACCTGAAAACACATGGAGAGTAGCAGGAATAAGTGCTAGGCTACTCAAAAACACAAAGTCCTAGAGGAGAGGATTGGCTCTTACTTGAGGTCTTCGGTCTCGGCTCCGTAGCAGCTCTCACATCTGTCTGGGTCCAGGGTGCTGGGGTCAAACACTTCTCCATCGTCAGCCTGACCAAGCTCTGCATACACAAGAAAATAAAAAACTCAGCCCTGGTTTAGAGTTTGGAGACTTCAGGATTCTGGTCATTCAGATCTTAACCTCAGAGACTAAGACATGAATCTGTTTCTGCCCTTTCTTGTGGTTTTGTGAAATGCTACCCTGGGCTTTAAATCATTCAGAGAAACTGGACAATCTGGATCATTCTTCTTCTACATCCTGGACAGGTTTCTTCTAGGGATGCACTGGTCTGACTCTGGTTCTAGAAATCCATCACATCCTGACTCAAACAGCTAGACCAGTAATAATGCACTGATCCTTCAGGCTGACCAAACAGAACATGAACTTTTAGTTCAGCTCCTTAAGGACCTGATGATTCCTGTGGCCCACTGTTGACCGCATTTCCAGGAAGAGTATTCCAATCGGGCATCCTGACTAAGCCGGTTTTATAAAGAAGTGTAGGCGCTCTACATGGCCTCTACAAGAACAGATCCCAAAGCCCTGGTCTCAGACTAATAACTGAAGCTAACAGAGGTTGATTGCTAGTTTCTATCAGATAGATTCAGCCTGAAAGCGTGAAGTTCTAGTGAATCATGAATGTGAAGAGGTCAAATGTCAAAGTGAGGGCCATGTTTACCGTGTTTCTCTGCCTCGTCTGTGACGGGTTTGAGGTCTTTGTCCAGCCGCTGTTTGAAAAGATTGTGTTCAACGTCCAGCTGCTGCTCGCCGGCCACATCCATTGCGTCTATACTGAGATCTTAAACAACAGAGAAAGGTCAGAGTGCTTCATATGCTGGTAGAAAAAGCTATAAACAATCAATTTCAACTGCAAAGTTAGACGTTCAAGTATCGAGACCTTAAAACTGTGCTTTAGTTTCAGCATTAATTATTGATGATTTTATTCCTCTTTCAGTCTCCTGTCAGATTTAGTTTCGGTAATATTCAGAACTATAGGTAACTTATGGAGCAGTGCAGAGGTGTTCCTGAAAATCTGCACAGGGAAAATTGCTCTTAAAGGCGGGTGTACACTGTGCGATTTCAAGCTGACCATACCACGGTCAAGGCAGAATGTCATCTCATACTGTGCGACTGAATCATTTACGACGCATGACCATCGTGCACGAGTTGTGTGCTCACACTGTACGATCCGACGGTCATGCACGACCTAAGTGCTCACTCTGTGTAACTGAAATCGGGACGGACTGTGGCAGAAACCTGCAGAGTTTCCTTTTTTCAGGCTCATACATTCCGGGTGAAGCGTCTCCAGTCATATTCTCTCTCTCTCTCTCCCACTGTCTCTACCTGTGTGTGTGTGAGACAGGAAGCACCTCTGTGTCTGCAGCTGCAGCAGGTCAGCGGATTGGAGTATTTCCTGCTCGTTTATTTACTTTGTCATAGTGGGGTGCAGCAGAAAGTGATTCTAGTCGTTGTCATGGTAATTTAGGACATTGTCTGACCCTTTACAAAGGAAAACAATCCCCCAAAGTTGTTTATTCTGCTCGTGTTTCTGCTCTGACTGTGAAGTGTCTGGAGTCATACGACCAAAACATCAGACATGCCAGAAATCCTCCCGACCAGCTGGGAGCTGATCATAAGTTCGTAGTCGGGGCGTGGTCGGCCGTTGTAGCCCCCTGTACACAGCACGAGAAATGACGCCTGATCCAACTGAGAGTTGTGCGACTCTAAAGGGAGTCATGCGACTCTAAATTCGTGGCCGAATCGTGGGAAAATCGCACAGTGTACACCCGGCTTTAGTGTGAAGCCTCTCTCTCTGACACGGATGCTGTAGCTGTGTTTGTGCATATGAGTTTACTCCTGGCTGACGTCTTTGGAGCATGTTAAAGAAGCATCAACAGAACATAAATACTGACTATCCCTCTGGGGTTTAATACAGTATATCTTCTTCTTCTATATAAACACAGATTATCAAAACCGTATAAAAGTTTTATCAGTCATAATGACCCCAGCTGGTCAGGTCTATTATCCTGACTCTTAAAGTTAAGG
The DNA here is from genome assembly GCF_018320785.1 of Cheilinus undulatus. Taxonomy (NCBI): domain Eukaryota; kingdom Metazoa; phylum Chordata; class Actinopteri; order Labriformes; family Labridae; genus Cheilinus; species Cheilinus undulatus. The sequence continues at coordinate 55,895,030 of NC_054867.1, forward strand.
CACATGTTGTGGCACTTACAGGCACAGGGCATGTGGGGGAAAATGACGTCGATGTTTATCTGCAGCTTGTCTCCTCTCGATGTGTCGACGTACAGCTCAGGGTGAACCTGCAGGACACAAACCGTTTTAATACAGCAGCCATGATGCTGTGGTGACGTGCTTAACTTCAGCTTTATTGTCCCCTGAGGGAAATTTGGTCCGCAGTCGGGTAAAAACATAAAACATGAGAAACACAATCACACAAGTTTAGACAAAACCCTGAAATGGATAAGTACACAAATACCTAGAAGGACATCTGAGAGCAGAACCATCATTACAACAGTGAAAATAAAGTGCATCATAACTGGTCATTTTTTAAATTTAAATTTAGTTGTGTGATGGCCTGAGTTCTGAAGGAATTTTTCATCCTGTTGGATTTACCTTTGGTAATCTGAATCTCCTGCCAGAGGGTAGGAGCTCAAACTCAGCATGGAGAGGATGAGCAGGACACTGCATAATGTCCTGAGCCTTAGTCATTACTCTCATGCAAATGTTGACAAATCAGGTAATGTGACATCAATGATTTTACCAGCAACGCTACACACATCAGTGTTTTCATTAAAAGACAGCTTGTTGTTGATGACCCCACCAAGGTACTAGGGGTTTAACAATTCATCGATCCGGATCAATATATCGAATGTCTGAGCAATGATTCAATCAAATCGATTGAAAGTATAATAATCGATTTCCATCACCATTTTTACCTTACGCTTTAATTTTGAAAGTCCCCCCGTGTGCTTGGTTACGACAGTTCCGCCCAGCCACGAGTCACAATGGAAAGTGACTAAAACGGGCAAAAAGCAGTCAAGAGTGGCAAAAATGGGCAAAAAAGAGAAAACTAGTGGTATTTAATGGCAAATGGTAGTTGAAATGGACAAAAAGTGGCAAAAATGGTAAAAAGAAGGGGAAAAAATGTGATAAAAGTGGCAAAAATTGTGAAAAAGTGGTAGAAAAATTGTGAAAAAGGGCAAAATGGAAAAAACTTAGAGGCAAAACTTGGGAAAAAAGGAAACAAGTAGTATTTAATGGCAAAGGGTTGCTTAAATGGACAAAAAGTTGCAAAAAATGGTTAAAAAAAGGGCAAAAAATTGCATAAAAGTGGCAAAAATTGGGAAAAAGTGGCAAAAAGACATCGCAAAAATGAGCAAAAAATGGGGAAAAAAGGGATATTCAATGATTTAAGGTGGCTCAAATGGGCAAAAAGGTGAAAAAGGGCAAAAATGGGATAAAAGTGGAAAAAATGGGGAAAAGTGGCAAAAAGAAGTTGTAAAATGGCCAAAAAAATATGAAAAAGGGGTATTTAATGGCATTTTAACTGAATAAGAGGGAAAGGCAGATGTTTAAGGACATTTGCAAACCAAAATATCCAAAATATGCTAACGTTAAAAATGTTTAAAGATCACACATAAATGTTTGAACTGTTGTTTAATTTTTTTTGTGGGGTGGTGGTCCATCGAATGAGTGATTTCTTCTTAGGGGAGGCTCACTCTTCCACACTTTGAATACCCCTCCCTTAAACCTTTGGCAATAAAATTATCAAAACGTATCAATATTGTGTTTATTTCCTTTACGTGAAAAGTAACAGATTGTGGTAAATGGGTTCACAATATCGTCTGATATCGATCGCAGGCCTCTAAATCAAATAGAATCGTGGCAGACTTTGTGATATCGTCAAATATTGAATCGTTGTTCTGAGAATCGATATCGTATCGTGATGAAACTGGTGATTTACACCCCTACAAGGTACTTAAAGGTGGTGACGCGCTCCACAGTTCCCCTTTAGTTACAATAAAAAGTGGTGGGTTTGGGTTCCTTCTAAAATCTATGCACATGTCTTTGGTTTTTGTCACATTTAGGTTTAAAAAGGAGTCATCGCACCACTGGTCCAGGAGCTGTGTCCTCCTCCTGTAACAGACTCACTATGACTGTGTCATTCACAAACTTCAGGACATGTCTTCCTGGATGTGAACTTCAGCAGTCGTCAGAGTACAGAATATATAAAATGGGTGAGAGGACACAGCCCTGTGTAGAACCAGTGGAGGAGAGGAGGACGTCAGACAGAGCACCGTTCACTTTAACGCTCCAGGATCTGTCTGTGAAAAAATCTAAAATCCAGCCAACAATACTAGGACACAGGTTAAAAGAGTGGGGGAAGAGCTAAAACATTAGCCTGATGCGCTCTTATATTTCAGTTTATTAAGTTAGTTATATAAATATCGAGATGATGAAAACTATTGTTTTACTGCTTTCCAGCTGAACCACAAAAATAACAGACACCTTAAATCTGAAAACATGATACTGAAAATAGTTTAACCAGTCCTTTATTTAATTTTCAGTGTCTATGAAGAGCTGTAGAAATCATAGAGTTTAATACAGTACAGAATACCTTCAGCTCTAAATAGTGTTTGAGTTTTAAATGTGATGTGTTAACTACATATAAACCCAGATATGTAGATGAGAATATCTGAAGAACACAGACACATTCTTCAGTCTTAACCTCACAGATACTCAGCAGCCTGCTGGAGTCAGAGTCAATGTTTGACTAAGCAGACTCAGACCGGTTCAACAGGAACTGTTTCCTGTTTAACGTTAACCTCAGGCCATCTTTATAGCATTAATATTTAGTGAATAATTTATTTAATCATTTATTTCTTTAACCACTTTAAAGAGAGTCCTGTCTATTGACCATGAACATGTTTTCATACACATTACTTTTATTCTTAACACGTCTTAGATTTCAAGAAGGGCTGAATGTTTGCAAAAATAATCTGATTGCATTTTAATATGCAATTATTTTTAAGTTCATCATCTTATATATTTTTCAATAAATACAAACAATAAATCATTCTAAACTATAATGTGCACAATATTAGATAAAATATAAAACAACTAAAAACAAATATCTAATTGCAATTATTTTGGCTCATATTTCAAATTTGACATTAACTGCTATACTGAAGGGATAATCATTTTCATGTCATTTTATTTAACAAAAAGCAGGAACTTTTATTCTAAAAAAACGTGAATTTTTGCATGATGTGCATAAAATCTCTGCTGCAAAAAAATACTAAACTGGTATTTTTACACATTCAAGTTAAAGAAAAACTGCAGCTTTTGGGATATGTAAATTGCAGCAGGCCATGTTGCGGTTTAATTTCAAGCTAAAGCAGAAAACATGAATTCAAAAGTCCATCACCAGCCTCATCATACCCTCCATCTCTGAGTGGAGCTTCAGGCTTTGTCTAACCTGCTTACTCAAAGTAAGTCAGGGTATGTTGAGCTTATTTCATGAGAACCCCCCAACCCTATGGTGGTGAATAAAACTCCCTGCATCCTTGACCTTTTAAAAATCATCCTCTTACTTTGCATGTGTACATAACATTTGAGTTTAAGAGGTTTAAAACATTCAGAAGCATTTTTAGTGCGACATCATTTACTCAAGCATGTGAGTAAAACAGCAGTATGTTATTTAACCTGTATGATCAGTGAAAGGAGCTGGTGTTAATCTGAAGACAGTACAGTGATTTAAATCCATTTCAGCACCACTTTTTTTGAAATACACACACTTAGCTATTCCAGCTGTAGTTTTCTGTCCTGCTGGGGAGGATAACAAATAATCCATTCACTCACCTCTTTGGTGAGATAGTACTGCAGCTCAGAGACAAACAGGATGAACATGATGACGCCGCTGATGATAGTCACTGCAGAGACAGAGGAGCGGTGTTAGAATTCTGCAGAATTAATCTAAACTCTGAGCAGGAGGTCAAAGAAAAATCCCACTATCAGTCTTCATGATTCAGATTTCAACTTGAAGGGGCAGGAGCTGCAGAAGCTGACTTCTTTCATACTTCCACCTTTTTTACCTCACATCAGCGTGAGATCATCTGTTTAAACCAAGTGTGAATAGAACATTCCTGAATTTACTGGCAATTCTGTTGTGGAAAAACTCAAGTTTTACACATTACAGGCACAAAACTGATGGTTTACTGTCATCTTCAAGTGAAAGACCACTCCTGGGGAATCAGTCAATAAAGAAAGCAAAGTCAACTCTAACTACTGCCAGGCAGGTGTATGTCTCTGAGGGTTAAACAGCTGCTGGAGAGCAGAAATACAGCGGTGGATAAAGAAGAAGGGCTGGGCTGGTTTCTGGAGTAATAGGACTGTAGAAATCTTAGAGTAAGGGACGATCATGACGCCGGGACTTTGGCTCTCCAAAATAAAATCAGTTCACAGTGGACTTTAGTGCAAACTTTAAAGAAAATCACTGCAAGTGTTCTTGAGACATTACGAGAAGAATGGCCGGGAAGGGACAGACAACCAAAAAACACAATGCCTCAGTCCTCAGCTATCTGCAGAAGAAAGGGTTAAAACCTCATCTATTCTCTAGGAATGTTTCAGGGTGGAAGCGTGTTTGCTCGCTGCAGCACGTGTCTGCTTTAACTCTCGCCATCACTGCTTTCATACAGGGTGTGTTCTGCATGTTAGCTACGTCTTTCCACTGTCTCTTTCCACACGTTTATCTCAATGATTCTCCATGCAGGTGTCATGATTCACTGAATAACTGGGCAGGAAAACATCCGGAACATAAAGCATCCTGTACAAATGAGTTAAGTTCAAGTTTTATTCATGAAGAAAATGAGGAAGGAGGATATTCTGCATTTAACTGTTGGATGATTAGAACAAAAAAATCATATTTATTCCAGGTATGCATGATGTTATTGGCAGATATGGACATGTCTGTGGATATTTACGTTTGATGTATCAGCTGTTAATTTCTGCTGAGTGTAGAAAAAAGCCTGTGAAGGTTTAGACAGTGACAGTGAAATCTCCTCTCTTTATCCTCTTTAAAGCATGGCTTCAGGACTCTTTCTGAAGTACATTTTTATGACTGTTGCTGTCGTCTGAATTACATTTATATATCAGCATCCATATTAGTATTGACCAAATTAATCTATAAATATCATTAGATAATACTGACAAAAATCAAATATCATGCATCGCTGATTCATTCATAAATTTACTTCATTTCTTAAAATAAAAGATGGCTTGATAGTTTAGTATAATCCCATCCTTAATAAACACACAAAAATATGAACTGTATTAGCTTACATCTAAATTACTTTGTACTACATCATGCAGCTACTTCTATTTTGGTTAAATATAGTAAATAAAACAGCAGTTTAAACTGTAAAGATCTTTAGACATGTAATAAACAAATCCTGACCTGTAAATCTGCACATTCACTCTTCACTAGGGAATGTTAGAACTAGATCATTCTGTCTTGACTTCACCAACTGTCAGCGTGCATGGAGGATGAATAAAGGTGTTCTCTGAACTACAAGTGTTGCTGGAGCTTTCTGTTTTCTAGAATTATTAGCAAAATTGCTTCTTTTGAATTTATTATTATGTGCAATTGGACGCAGTGCAATATGGATCAATGCAATATAGGGATATGTGCAATATTAATCGGTGCAATACAGGAATCTGTGCAATAGGAATTGGTGCAATATAGGGGTAGGTCCAATTAGACTCAGTGCAAAACAAGGGTATGTTCACCACAGATCAAGTCTGGCTCATCTGATGTGTTATTGTTGTTTGTTTGTACTAACATGATCCTTCAGTCACAGTTTTTGTTCTTGTTCACGGTTGTGTCCTGTGTGTAAATATTTTGAGTATATGCTTTATTTCTCACATCAACCTGCCAGGGGGTCTGCGGATGGAAATTAGCCTTGGGCTACAATCTGGCATATTTACATTTTTTAAAATGTTCATTAATAAGTATTGTTCCCCCTTTAATAAATAAATAAATAAATAAATTATTCACAGAGGGAAAAAACAGTAAATGTATTTTTTTTGACTGAATTGTACCCACATATAAAAAGATTTTCCACAACTAATGAATGCATCAAAACTTTCTGGAAACTCCAAAAGTTTTCATTCAGTTTGGGTCCCAACCTCCTCTGTGGTCACCAGGATATGCTTTAGAGGCAGAGGCAAGGACTTGAAGGGAGGGTCTAGGACAGTGATACTCAACATGTGGCTCTTTTGTGATGATTTGTGGCTCCTTTATGTCTTAATTTGAAACATTATTCCCCCAGAAAACCTTTAAAAAGGGAAACTTTGACCTCAGAAATTATCCATTGAAGTCACTTTAATCAGTTTGAATCCCCACATTTATACAGTTGGCTCTAATTGTCAGCCTTTACTTTTTCTCTGTATATTTCCATCTTGTTTTCAATTTTTTGCCAATTTTAATCCATTTTCACTGCTTTAAGCCCACATTTGCCATTTCTTTTTGCCCATTTTACCACTTCTGTCCAGTCTTTGCCACCAGTTTTTTGCCTCTTTTATCCTGCGTCTGTTATTTACGATTTTTTCCCTTCTTTGCCATTTTTCGCCCATTTAAGCCAAGTTTTGCCATGAAATGCCACTGATTTCAGCATTCTTGCCACTCTTTGCTGCTTTTTGACCATTTTTCTCACATTTTAGTCCATTTCAGTCACTTTTACACTCACTTTTTTTGGCCATGTTTTTGCCACCTGGATTGAAATGTTTTTCCCTTTTCACCCCTGTTCTGCCATTTTATGCCTATTTCTTCCCTTTTTGACTTTTTTAGTGCCACTTTAATCAGTTTTTGCCACTTTTCACCACTTACATTGTGGCTCTTACAAAGGTATTTTTCAATAATTTGGCCCTTTGGTGGAGCAGGGTTGAGTAACGCTTGTCTGTTCTTTCCGACTCAGAAATATTGCTCAACTCAGACACATTGTTTCTACAGCTCAGATGGAGATGGTTATTCACACACTCATTTCCTCCAGTTTAGACTACTGTAACTCACTTTTCACCTGTCTCAGTAAAACACCTATAAACCGTCTACAACTAGTTCAAAACGCTGCAGCCAGACTACTTACCAAGTCCTCAAAAAGGTCACACATCACACCAATTCTGTATTCTCTCCACTGGCTTCCCGTACATTTTGGAGGACATTTTAAGATCCTTATGTTTACTTTTAAAGCCCTGCACGGTCCGGCACCAGCCTACATTACTGAACTCTTAAAACCGTACAATCCCAGCAGGACTCTTCGGTTCTCTGATCAGGACCTGCTGGTTGTTCCACACTCCAGACTGAAAACTAAAGGAGACTGTGAGTTTAAGGTCATTGCTCCAGCTCTTTGGAAGTCACTTCCATTGGGTTTAAAATCAGTAGACACCGTTGATTCATTTAAAAAGCAACTTAAGACCTACTTGTTTGGTCCGGCCTTTACCTAGTTTGTTGTGTCGTACTGTGTATTCTTTTATTGTACCTTTGCATCATTGCCTGTGTTTTCCTTTATCTCCTTTATAAAGCACTTTGTGACTCTGTTGTTCTTGAAAGGTGCTTTATAAATAAACTTATTTTTATTATTTGGAAAACAGAATCCCATAAACAGACATATCTGCCGATCCGACTATCAAAATAAAAGAGAAAAGGGGAGGTAAAAGGAAAGGAAGACTATCAAGAGGAAATGTGTGACATATTTGGTATTTTTGGTAAAAGTCAAGAAAATTTCAGATTTTCTTTTTAAATATAACACCTGTGTAGGACTTGAACAAAACCCCTTTAACACTGTGATTACTGACTCATCCTGAAAACGAAGGTGTTAAGGAAACTCGGTGAGTGTATTCTGCCTCTGGTTTTGAAGATCAGCTTGGACTGTCTCAAAGATCTACCACTACATCAGGATAAACAGTCTGGCTGTTTCAAGTGTGTGCCACTTCTAAAATCAGTCCCTTGAAATGTCTATTTTTTATTTGTAAGTTATAAGTTTATGTAAGTTTATAAGTTATGTTGCTCCAACAACTGCTTTAATAATCATGATGCTGTAACAATTAAGGATGCACGATATTATCGTTCTATCGTATCTGCAGACATTAGCTTAAAAAGTAGGGGTGCACTGATCGATCAACCCAACAATCGGCGCCGATTTCCTTAATTTTGGGGGATCGGCCGATACTTACATATGAAACCGATCTTATCCACCGATCTTATCTGCCTCTACCTACTAAAATGTGAAAAATGAAAGACTAAAGGAACTGATATAATTTAGCAGTTTGGACAGCAATGCTCTGAACTTTACATTTATATTTGAGAGAACTACCTCAGCAGTTAAAACAACAAGTTTGTATTGTTTCACGGGTATCAGCCAAAATCGGCAGGTCAGGCTTTTTAAAGATCGTCCAGAAAAAATTGCAATCGGTGCACCCCTATTAAAAAGGCAAATACCAGTGTCGATATTTACATCCAATAGTTTGTCTGTGGAGTTCAGCATATATTGACTGTAAATGTTGTCCACAGGTACTAATAAGTGAGTGGAGTTTTAGGCTGAACTGACAGACCTATGTCAGTATAGGTCTATTTCTTTATATATCCTCATTCTTTACACTTTTAAGTGTTTTTTTAGGAACTAAAGTCTGTTTTCTTGGTCATCCTCAGACCTTAAAGTGTGTCCAAAAGGACTAAGATTTCTTGTCCGGAGAGTGTCTTTAAAAATCGATATCGGCTAAAATAAATAAATATAATAAATATAAATATCGGCATATCGGATATCGGCCGGTAACAATCAGCCTGATGGGAGAAAAGGACATTTCTTATATTAAATGAACCCCTAAAATATGACTGTGAATTTCCCTCTGATGGTATAATACTCATGTTTGTGGCACTTAGGTTAAGAAAGGCCATAATTACTGAGTGTCCTTCACAAGTCAGGGAAATGACATAAAAAGTGACATTTCTCCAGAGAACAGATCCTCACTGTGGATATTTATGGTCATTTTACCAACAGCTCTGTCGTCATATGAACGTTTTACTGAATTATAAATGTTAAACGTGTGTTTTCTGCTGTTATTCAGACTCCACATGTGCTAAAATGCTCCTGTTGAACCTGAAGTTGTTGTGTTTAATATAATATTTGGTCTAAATAGACAGATGATGAGGTTAGCCTTGTTGTTAGCCGCAGCGGCTAACAGCCTGTCTGAGTGAATGGCAGCAGCTCTGGGATAAATTAAAGCCTCTCACCGGTCGCTCCTCCCCACGTCTTCACTCGGAAATCCTCCAGAGTTTTGGGATAAGCGTCAAACTGTTTCAGTTTATTTAAAGTTTCCATCTTTGACACCTGAAATCCGCCGCTGAGAACAAATACTGCCGACAGATTCCTGCACTCCAGCGACTCATCAGTCCTACGCTTTCACTTCCGGGACACGCACGGAACGAAGGACGGCTCAGCCAATCAGAGCCGGCCGCGTGAATCCATCCTGTTTTTTGTTTTGTTTGACGAAGTAATAAAAGAAACAGAAACGAAAATTAAAACAAATGAAACTTTGGCACAAAAATTAAATACATGAATAAATAACTTATCTAAAAAACATGACATTTTCTCTTCTATCAGAGAGGATCTGAGAGTGCCGCCATATTTAAAAAGCGATATAAAATCTAATTTATTCAAATGTGATTCTATAATTTGACATTATTGTTCTCATTAATATTTAACTTTGTTCATTCCTGACTTTAAATTAGCAAGTTGGAGTGTAAATCATAGAGTTTGCATTTATGTCTATTTTTTTTTTGCGACTTATTTTATCATCAGTTTATCATTTTATTTATTTAGTTTAACCGGCATGTTTTTAATTGAATATTTATTTTTCAATTATTCATAATTATTTCATTTTTTCTGGCTCATTACTTTACCATCTCTGCAAAAACACTTTGCAAGAATATCTTTTATTTGAATTCTGGGAATATTAAATTAATATTCACCCAGATAGTCCAGGTGAAGATCGCGTTTAAAGGTGTTACAGGCCAAAGGACTGAGGTGTCTGTAATGTGAAAACCACCTACAGAGTTAGAAATACAGATTAATCACATTTCAGGAACTTCAGTAGAGTTAGCTTTCTTCACTGACTGCTGTTTTAACTCTACAAGTAATTCAGGCCTTATTTTTACCTTTAATATACCAGTGTAAGGCAGTGGTACTCAACCTGTGGCTCTGGAGCCACATGCGGCCTCTAGTGATTATCTGTGGCTCTTTTATGTCTTAATTGTGAATATCATTCCCCAGAAAAGCTTAAAGGGAAACTTTTTGCCTGTTTTTCACCATTGTTTTCCACTTTTCATTTTCACCCATTGGCATCCTTTTGTCAGTAATTACCACTTTTTTACTACTTTTTGCCCATTTTTGCCCATTTTTGCCACTTTTTCCCTATTCTTTGCAACTTTTTCCAATTTTTGCCCTATTTTACAATTTTTTTTGCCACTTTTCGCCCATTTAAGCTACCCTTTTCCATTAAATACCACTTGATTTCTTCCCTCCCATTTTTGCCTTTTCTTTTAGCCATTTTTTCAAATTTTTTTTCCTACTTGTTTCCCATTTTCCTACTTCTTTTAGGCACCCTTTTTAAAATTTTATTTTATTTTAGCCCTTTCACCATTTCTTGCCCATTTAAGCTATATTTTGTCATTAAATACCAGTTGTTTCTGATGTTTTTGCCCCCTTTCGCCACTCTTGACTGCTTTTCTCCATTTTAGTCACTTTCATTTTTTTTTTGTTTTGTTTTTGCCACTTTTGGACCATTTTTTTGCCACCTGTAACTCATTTTTTTCGTAACTTCTCACCCGTCTTTTTCCACTTTTATCCCCATTTTTGCTGCTTTTTGACCATTTTTGCCACCTTTAACTTATTTTTTTTGCTACTTGAAGCTGTTTTTTCCACTTTTCACTACTTAGATTGTGGCTCTTGGGACAGTATTTTTCAAGAATTTGGCTCTTTGTGAGAGCAGGGTTACACTGGTGTAAGGCACTCAGCATCGGTTCTTGGGTAGCTGCTGATATTCACATGTGAAATTCAATTTTTCTGGCTAGAAATAGATGAAAAAAAAAAGCTCAGTTTAGACTTCTTTTTTGACATGCAACACACCTTTTCCTGTTATGGAGAGTCCTAAATACTCATAAGTGTTTTTTTTTCCAATGAATAAAATTAAAATATGAGCGCCGACCTGCCTTAACCCCTAAATGCCCATTTATCATAGGGCTGGGTTGTTAAGAACCTCACGATTTGATTCGATACTGCTTTAAATGCGTCGATGTCGATTCAGTAAGAAGTAGAAATACACAAATAACCTGCTGACAATTTGGTAATAATTATTTTCATGCCCATGTGAACATATTTGGTGGGTCACCTCACATTTTTGAGCAATAAAACATCTGGAAATAAAAATGTGCACAATAATAACTTATCTGAGCATAAGGAGAACAAAAGTAAAAAAACATGAAGGTTCTGTATAAACACTGAAAAACTAAAGTGCATGTAAACTTCAATAATATTTCTTTCCTCTTGTAAATTATAAATCACTTTTATGGGAACTCTATCTAATCAAAATGAGCAATAAATTCCTCAAACATATTATGGGGACAGACAGATAAATTATAAAAAAGCCTATAGTGGATTATCGGTGGCTAAAACACCTTAATGTATCAAATGTGCTACAAAAAAATACATTTATGTAATTTTATAGAAATTTTTCTATTTTTGGATTTGGGTAGAATGATAAATAAATATTTCTGTTACATAAAATGAGAATTTTCTGGCTATTATTTGAGTTAACAGGCTTTAAGGGGTTCAACTACAACCTGTCTTTGATTGTTGTCAGGGCTGGAACAAGAAGGGCCAAATATCCAAACCCAGACTAGGACAGCCTGGGGCGATGCTTCCAGAGGAGCTCTTTGTTTATCAGGCAGTAATAGAATCAATATTTAAAATATTGATTCTATTACTGCCTGATAAAATAATCAATATTTTATCTAAAATATTGATTCTATTACTGCCTGATAAAATAATCAATATTTTATTTAAAATATTGATTATATTACTGCCTGATAAAATAATCAATATTTTATTTAAAATATTGATTCTATTACTGCCTGATAAAATAATCAATATTTTATTTAAAATATTGATTCTATTACTGCCTGATAAAATAATCAATATTTTATCTAAAATATTGATTCTATTACTGCCTAATAAAATAATCAATATTTTATTTAAAATATTGATTCTATTACTGCCTGATAAAATAATCAATATTTTATTTAAAATATTGATTCTATTACTGCCTGATAAAATAATCAATAGTTTATTTAAAATATTGAGTCTCTTACTGCCTAATAAAATAATCAATATATTATTTAAAAATTGATTCTATTACTGCCTGATAAAATAATCAATATTTTATTTAAAATATTGATTCTATTACTGCCTAATAAAATAATCAATATTTTATTTAAAATATTGATTCTATTACTGCCTGATAAAATAATCAATATTTTATTTAAAATATTGATTCTATTACTGCCTGATAAAATAATCAATATTTTATCTAAAATTGATTCTATTACTGCCTGATAAAATAATCAATATTTTATTTAAAATATTGATTCTATTACTGCCTAATAAAATAATCAATATTTTATTTAAAATATTGATTCTATTACTGCCTGATAAAATAATCAATATTTTATTTAAAATATTGATTCTATTACTGCCTAATAAAATAATCAATATTTTATTTAAAATATTGATTCTATTACTGCCTGATAAAATAATCAATATTTTATTTAAAATTTAAGATACAAATGATGGATTTGAAAGGTCTACAAATGTTGATGTGATTAAGGCAAAAATGACACAGTTAAGTCTAAAAACAGCCTTTGGAGTCTGTTTTTAAGCTTTATTTATTTGCTGTAACATGCCCTCATCATTCTACAGTAATAATAGATCATATAGACCATCAGACATTTTCACTTCTGCCTCCTGAAACGGTCTGAATTCTGTATTTTCAATGACATGTTAAAGGTTAAGGAGGAATTTAGCACAGAAGTTCACAATCTGAATTTAAAAAAGTCTCTCTATCAGCATATATAAATATAAGGACTGAATGATTGAATGAAGTTTGTCTGTTTGCATAATCAGGATCCATTTGTTTATCGTCGTGCGTCTGTCATCGTTCAGCAGAAATACACTCTGAGTCGGGCTCTACTCATGGTTATAATCTTTATTTATTTATTTATTTAACTAAATATCAGAGATAAATCCCCCCAGTAATAAACATCTGGTAATCTAATACGCCAAAGGATGGACACAAGCTTCAAGAACTTTAAGATAAAAATTTACTTTGTACAGAAAATAAAAATGCCAAAATACAGCTGAACAACATCCTCCTAAGACCCCGCGTCCACATATGAGGACATGACATTTTTCTTCTCTTCTCTTCTGAGGGATTTGTTTGAATGCTTGGAGAATTTCCTGTTTGGATATTTTAGAGAATTTGCTTGGAAGTTGTCAAGTTTTTTAGTGGAAATTTAGAGGTTACTGTATATTTCAGCTTTTTGTTTGTTTGTTTTTTGTTTTTTTCTATTTTCAGGGAAATATGGGACATTTGTTATTGGATTTAATATTGGAATTTGTGTTTTGGGATTGTCCTTTGAGATTTTCAGGGGTTTCTTTAGAAAAAATCAGGTTTCCATCATTTTTATGGAATTTTGGAGAATTTTTTTGAACATTTCTAGAATTTGCCTGGAAATTTAAGGTGGGATTTGCTTTTATATTTGGGGGATTTGATTGAAATTTTTCATGAATGTGCTTGGAATTTTGGGGGAAAATTTTATTGGAATATTAGGGCTTTATGAGGAAGTTTCAATGAGAGATTTGAGAACTATCTAAAGAAATATTTGGGTTCTTTTCATGGGATACGTTGGAAAAAATGTTTAAGAATTTTCAGAGTATTTATTTATTTATTTATTTATTTATTTTTTAATGGAATTTGTTTGGGGTTTGGAAAGGAAAATGTCCAAGAAATTCCTGTTCAACAACAAGGCTGATGTATGAACTTATCAGACAGGACTTATCCCAAATAAGTGGGAGGAAGTAAAAATGCTCTCCTGAGGAGGTTATGGATGACAAACCAAATCACAGAACAAATTCTGATCTTTAGATTAGAGAAACTTTAAGTTTTCACACAGCCTCGGCCTCATTTCCTAAACCCTGAAAACGTCAGCCAGCTGTGCTGCTACAGGCTTTCATAAGAAAAGTGATTTATTTAATTTATTTTACAACAGGAAGCTGCATAAATGTGAACCGTCCATGTTAAATCAGCAGTCATCAGCATCTCTCCTCCTCTTCCTCCACCCTGAGCTCTACATGAAGGGCCAGGTTGTGATCCCCTCTCTGGTCCCTGCTGGTCTTCAGTCCAGTTCTGATGATCTCCTGTTCCACCTGAAGGTCAGCCACGGCGGTCTGAACAAGCCTCAGACGAGACTCTCTGAGGGAGCGCCTCAGCTTGGCTCGCCGGTTCTGAAACCAGATCTGAGAGAGATGAAGAGGAGGGGTGGTCAGAGAGAGCAGGAGAATTAATATAGAGAGTTTTCACTGCCTTAGAGGTCTCTTTAGTTCAGGTTAGAGGTCTGAGCTGTCTGGACCTGGATTCTGTCCTCGTCCAGCTCCAGCCTCCTGGCCAGCTGCTCCCTCAGCTCAATCCCAGGATAGCAGTTCATCTGGAACACCGACTCCAGGACTTTGACCTGAACCAGAGACAGAGAGATCAACAAAGGGGAGCAGGTGACCCTCAACGTTGATATAGTGAAGTACCGCTCACAGCAGGAGAAGAAGAGGAGGGGGACGGTCTTCAAACAAAAGAATAAACACAGGTTAAAGTATTTTTAGGTTCATGAACGGCTCTGAACTACAAACTAAGCTTTCTATTTTCATGATAAATGTCTTAATCAAATGTATTCTTTAAAGGGTCTGTCTGAAAGACTCACTGATGGACTGATTGGTTACCTGGCTGTTGGTGAAGGCTGTGCGGGGTCTACGGCCGATGTACCAGCTTGATGTTGGTCTGCAGCTCAGCGGCTGAGGAAGATGATGCTGTTGTTGTTGTTTAAAGGACACGCTGCTTCCTCTGTTCTCCTTCTCTACATCGACATCTGAGTCATGAGGAGGAAGAAGAGCAGAGCAAACATTCAACACTTTTTAACATTAGAAGAAGAAATATTTTTAATGTAACAGTGATAAATATAAAAACACTGATGTGCAGGTTTGCTGTAAATTCTTCAACCAGCTGAGACCTGATCTTCTGTTTGAATATATTTTTAGTTTCTCCCTCTTAGGTCTCAAACATTTAAAAGCTCAGCCTTGGCTTTGAACAGGAAGTAGTTTTTACCAAAATAAATGTCCACAGAGCCCCTGAAGGTCCAGTTTCTGCAGAGAGCTGGGTCGGTTTTAGAGCAGATGTTCAACCACTTATTCAGGCCAAGCATAAACAGAATTCACACTAAAAGCTCAGAATTTCACACATTTTTCCCTTTCCCAAATCAACACAAATTACCTGAGATTTTAAAGAAATTACCGGAAAATTTCTGTGGAAGTTCTTACTCATCTTTTCAAAGGATCCCATGAAAGTACCCCCAGATTTTCTCCCTAAACGTTTCAGTCAAACTTTATCAGAAAGTCTACACATTCCAACAAAAATGTGTCATAAGATTCTGAGAAAAATCCAGAAAATTACCCCTAAAAAAATCTTGTCAAATTTCCCCCAGAAATGAAAAAACATTGCTCATAATTCTATGAAAATGTCAAAGCCCCCGTCATTCCCAATATCATTCTGAAACATGCAGAAATATATTTCTAAGAAAATACCAAATCAAACTCCCTAAAATTACAAATGCACTTCCCACATTTACCTGAAAATTCCTGAAAATTTCCTAACAAGTTCCCCCAAACACCAAAACAAAATTCCCAAATTCACATGAAAAAAAAAAAAAAAAAATCCCCCTAAACTTCCAATGAAACTCTCCTAATATAAACTTATCTCCCAAATGTCCATGAAAGACTTAAAAATGTCACATTTAATTCTCTCAACATCCTGAGAAAATAAATCACAGTTCATCAGGACGAGTTTGTCAGAAATTCTAACATGCAGGTCTGAGGAGGAGAAATGATGACTTCTTCTACAGAGATGTTGGAGCTCATAGAGGATGTCGCGCCTCGGTGATGGAGAGGAAGGCTCTGACCTTTTCTAGAAACAACACCGGCCAAACTGTGGAGATAAAAACTAAAACTAACACCTCCATCAGACTGAAGTTCACATGATCCACTTTATAAGGACAGTTCTGTATCCTGACTGCAGCTAAACCAGGGGTGTCAAACTCAAGGCCCGGGGGCCAAATCCGGCCCGTGGTCCAGATCCTATCATTTCTTTATTCTAACCGGCCCACCGGTTCGAGGTCTGCAGATTCCCCCCAGTTTAAAAATGTCAACTTAACCATGATGATCTAAAATATCCTTGTTAATCATTAGAGAAAGTCAAAAGTTCAAATAATTAGATAAAAAGTCAGGACTGTGGCAAAATACATTTATGTTTTCATGTCATTTCTTAATTTTGTATCTCACAGTTAGTTTTTGGTTTTGACTTTTTATTTTACATGTTGACATTTTCAATTCACAATTTCGCTTTTTATCTTATTTTTTGACCTTTTAGATCCTCAATTTAAAATTTTCAAGTAATATTTTTAACTTTTAAACTCTCCATTATGATTTTTTCTCATGTTTTGATGTTTTTAGCTTCTTATTTTGACTTTTATCCCATAATTTGACCTTAGATCCTCAATTTTAAATTCAATGTCAAATTTTGACCTTTAAAACTTAAAATTTAAATGTTTTTCTCACGCTTTGACGCTTTAAACCGACGATTTTGAATGTATCTCATATTTTGACTGTTAAGAATCATGATTTTAATTTTCTATCTCACATATTTGCCTTTTACAAACTTTATTTTGACTCTAAATGCCATGTTTTGAACTTTTAGAGCTAATGATTTTACATTTTTATCTCAGATTTTGAGCCTTTAAATGAATCATTTTGACCTTTTCAATCTCAAAATCCTTCATCATCACCAGTGCTGAAGTTTTCCCCCATAATTCTCTGCTGTTGAAGAGAGTTTATGGTTAAATTTGGACCCTGTTAGGCCCTCAGGCCTCAGAACTGGGCCCCTGAGTCTGACACTCCTGAGTTAAACAGTGGTTTATATTCTGATCCGTCTTTGTGGTCTAACTCCAGTTTGAACCAGCAGACGCCGCCCTGGCAGCCACGGCGGTGAGATGAGGAAATAAACGAGTCATTTTTGACACTGAACTCATCAAAATTAGAGTTTGCACTAAAATCCTGACAAAACACATAAAATAGTTTTGCTAGTGTTTCTGTTGTGCAGATGCTGTGGTGCTATTTAAAATCAAACTTAATTTAGTTCATGTTTGCACAACTTTAAAGGATAATTCCGCCTTATTTCAGCCTCCTTATGCATTATTAATGGGGGTCATTTTAAATCCATGTAACTACAACAATGACTTGATTTGTCAGCTTTTTAGATTTTGCAGGATTGCTTCAGACCTTAACCACTGAGGAACATCTCAGTCTTTCCCTCCTTGCTAACTTTGTTTAGAAGAGTTTCTCCCTCACCTGTCCAGGGTCGGTGCAGTTTCAGGAAGTGTCTGGGTCTCTCCTGCTGCAATCCCAGAATCCTCTCGATGGTAAACACCGGCCTGCTTTCTGCTTTAACAGGAGCCTGAAAGGACGCCATGCCCTAAATAGATAAACGTCAAATGCTAAAAACTTGTTAAAAAAAAACAAGTCAAACAAAACTGGTCAGGCTTCACTCTGCAAACACAATCAGAACTCAGCTCTAAAAATCCATCTAGCTGTGATAAAGCAAACAAACATCAGCAGAGGAGTGAGGAGCGTGAAGACGTCTGCCTGCTGGTTTAAATGGGAGAGGAGGATTTACACTGGCCACCAATTAGAACCAAGAAGAGATTTTTCCATGAGAATAAGACCCCTGAGGTCCCACACAACAGATAATCTCTGCAGTAGAGAGGAAACAGAAATGTAAAAGTTTATTTACTTCAACAATGAGATGCAACAACTCTGCAGAGAAGGAGAGTCTGCAGACTTTGTTAAAAACATCCATGTGTGTCCACATTTCCCTCTGTGCACGTTTGAGATTAGAGCAAACAAAGCATGGCCACGGCCTTTTCTTCTGAATTACCAAAGTAGAAAATCAGTTCAGTGTAAAAACCTCCTTCAGCTCTCACTGAGGTTGATCTAATAACAATAACAATCACAGAAATAATTGCCACAGAGATGCTCTAATGCTATTAGCCTAATCTGTGTGTGCTGTGATGCAGATGAAGCTGGGAGTGTGTGAATGCAGCTGAAGCAGCAGGGAGGAAAACCCTTTCAGAATAAGATAATCTCCTAATGAAGGCCGTTAAACTAGCAGCACACTTGTTTATTTAAGGCGGAATGAAAGGAGGGACGTGACGGCTGCAGGCCGACAGGAAGTTCATTTAAAATCAACTCTGGGGACAGATTGATTCACTTCCTGTGGAAGAGAGATGGTTATCAGTCTTTACTAAAGCGGGGCGAGGACGGGGATTTGATCTGGTTTAAATAAAGATGATGTAAAAACAGCTATTCTTTAAATCAGATTTAATGCACAAAGAAAAAAGATAATAGATCCCTGTAGTTCCTGTAAATCAGGGGGGTCAAACTCAGTCACAGCAGGGGCCAGATTCTGGATTCAGGACTAACCTGAGGGCCTAACAGGGTCACCTTTAAGACCAGAAACTGTCTAGCTCATTTCACCAGTAATAGAATATGAAAAACGTAGCACTGATGAAAAACGATTCTGACATTTAAAAAGTTTAAAAGATCAGTTTAAAGGCTCACAGTCTGAGAAAAGTACATTTAAGTTCAAAAAGGTCAAAACATTAAATTGAAATGGAAAAATTATGTGTTTTTTTTTTAATGACGAATATATTAGAAAGAAAGTCAAAATCATGAGTTTAAAAGGTCAAAATACTAAATAAAATTTCTAATCATGAAATTAAAAGTCAAATATGATTCAAAATTTAAATTGTGAGTCTAAAAGGTCAAACTGTGGGATTGTGAAGTCAAAGTTTGGAGTTGAAAATATGAGATAAAATACAAAATAATTGGTTAAAAAGGTCAAAATATCACTTAAAATTTAGAATTATGAATCTTAAAGATTAAATCTTATATGAGAAGTCAAAATTATGAATTGAAATGCTCAAAGTATGAAATTAAAAGTCAGAATCCTAAGTTTGAGTCCTGATTGTGAGACGCTAAACTAAAAATGTGAAATTAAAACACAAATTAATTTCTTTTCCTACATTCCTGACTTCTCATCTAAATATGTTTACTCCTAACTTTTTCAGATTTTGTGACTTAACAAGAATATCTTAAACCATCAGGATAAGTTCACATTTTTATCCTGGAGTAAATCTGCAGACCTCAGACTGATGGGCCAGTTAGAACAGAAATATCAGATCATCTTGTGGGCCGGATTTAACTGTTCCATGGACCGGATTTGGCCCCCGGGCCTTGAGTTTGACACCTGTGCTGTAAATGATGGGATGATTTCTGATAATAAGAAACTTCCCTGTTTTCATAAAAATGGTGTAAATTTACAGTTTATAAAAGATGAAGAAAGTAACAAACAAATGTGTAAATCTTTGACTGTAAACGTGTTTCAGTGTTTAACCGTGAGCCATAGCTCTGTAGAAACTGTCACTGATTTATTACTGCATTAAACACATGCTGATGGTGTCACCTTTTACAAAGTCATGACAGATTGATCACATTAAAACCTAATGAACATTAGTTAGTTACTTTGAAACACTTTATGCATGAAAGGCCAGATACCAGGAGGAGAATCATGGACTTCCACAAGTCTGGTTCTTCCTTGGGTTCAGTTTCAAGATGCCTGAAGGTTCCATGGTCACCTGTTCTAACAATCATACACCAGTATAAACACCAGTATACGACCAGTTTAAACACCAGTATAAACAGTATAAACACCAGTACAAACACCAGTATAAACACCAGTATAAACACCAGTACAAACACCAGTATAAACACCAGTATAAACAGTATAAACACCAGCATAAACACCAGTATAAACACCAGTATAAACACCAGTATAAACACCAGTATAAACACCAGCATAAACACCAGTATAAACACCAGTATAAACACCAGCATAAACACCAGTATAAACACCAGTATAAACACCAGCATAAACACCAGTATAAACACCAGTATAAACACCAGTATAAACACCAGTACAAACACCAGTATAAACACCAGTATAAACACCAGTACAAACACCAGTATAAACAGTACAAACACCAGTACAAACACCAGTATAAACACCAGTATAAACAGTATAAACACCAGCATAAACACCAGTATAAACACCAGTATAAACAGTATAAACACCAGTATAAACACCAGTATAAACACCAGTACAAACACCAGCATAAACACCAGTATAAACACCAGTATAAACACCAGTATAAACAGTATAAACACCAGTATATACACCAGTATAAACACCAGTATAAACACCAGTACAAACACCAGCATAAACACCAGTATAAACACCAGTATAAACAGTATAAACACCAGTATAAACACCAGTATAAACACCAGTATAAACAGTATAAACACCAGTATAAACACCAGTATAAACACCAGTATAAACACCAGTATAAACAGTATAAACACCAGTATAAACACCAGTATAAACACCAGTATAAACAGTATAAACACCAGTATAAACACCAGTATAAACACCAGTATAAACAGTATAAACACCAGTATAAACACCAGTATAAACACCAGTATAAACAGTATAAACACCAGTATAAACACCAGTATAAACACCAGTATAAACACCAGTATAAACAGTATAAACACCAGTATAAACACCAGTATAAACACCAGTATAAACAGTATAAACACCAGTATAAACACCAGTATAAACACCAGTATAAACAGTATAAACACCAGTATAAACACCAGTATAAACACCAGTATAAACACCAGTATAAACAGTATAAACACCAGTATAAACACCAGTATAAACACCAGTATAAACAGTACAAACACCAGCATAAACACCAGTACAAACACCAGTATAAACACCAGTATAAACAGCAGCATAAACACCAGTATAAACACCAGTACAAACACCAGCATAAACACCAGTATAAACACCAGTATAAACACCAGTATAAACACCAGTACAAACACCAGTATAAACACCAGTACAAACACCAGTATAAACACCAGTACAAACACCAGCATAAACACCAGTACAAACACCAGCATAAACACCAGTATAAACACCAGTATAAACACCAGTACAAACACCAGTATAAACACCAGTACAAACACCAGTATAAACAGTATAAACACCAGTACAAACACCAGTATAAACACCAGTATAAACAGTATAAACACCAGCATAAACACCAGTATAAACACCAGTATAAACACCAGTATAAACACCAGTATAAACACCAGTATAAACACCAGCATAAACACCAGTATAAACACCAGTATAAACACCAGTATAAACACCAGTACAAACACCAGTATAAACACCAGTATAAACACCAGTACAAACACCAGTATAAACAGTACAAACACCAGTACAAACACCAGTATAAACACCAGTATAAACAGTATAAACACCAGCATAAACACCAGTATAAACACCAGTATAAACAGTATAAACACCAGTATAAACACCAGTATAAACACCAGTACAAACACCAGCATAAACACCT
Organism: Cheilinus undulatus; assembly: GCF_018320785.1. NCBI lineage: Eukaryota > Metazoa > Chordata > Actinopteri > Labriformes > Labridae > Cheilinus > Cheilinus undulatus. The sequence goes on from NC_054867.1 coordinate 55,916,808, forward strand.
GTATAAACACCAGTATAAACACCAGTATAAACAGTATAAACACCAGTATATACACCAGTATAAACACCAGTATAAACACCAGTACAAACACCAGCATAAACACCAGTATAAACACCAGTATAAACAGTATAAACACCAGTATAAACAGTATAAACACCAGTATAAACACCAGTATAAACACCAGTATAAACAGTACAAACACCAGCATAAACACCAGTACAAACACCAGCATAAACACCAGTACAAACACCAGTATAAACACCAGTACAAACACCAGTATAAACACCAGTACAAACACCAGCATAAACACCAGTATAAACACCAGTATAAACAGTATAAACACCAGCATAAACACCAGTATAAACACCAGTATAAACACCAGTACAAACACCAGTATAAACACCAGTACAAACACCAGTATAAACACCAGTATAAACACCAGTATAAACACCAGTATAAACAGTATAAACACCAGCATAAACACCAGTATAAACACCAGTATAAACACCAGTATAAACAGTATAAACACCAGCATAAACACCAGTATAAACACCAGTATAAACACCAGTATAAACAGTATAAACACCAGTATAAACACCAGTATAAACACCAGTATAAACACCAGTATAAACAGTATAAACACCAGCATAAACACCAGTATAAACACCAGTATAAACAGTATAAACACCAGTATAAACACCAGTATAAACACCAGTATAAACACCAGTATAAACAGTATAAACACCAGCATAAACACCAGTATAAACACCAGTATAAACACCAGTATAAACACCAGTATAAACAGTATAAACACCAGCATAAACACCAGTATAAACACCAGTATAAACACCAGTATAAACACCAGCATAAACACCAGTATAAACACCAGTATAAACACCAGCACAAACACCAGTATAAACACCAGTATAAACACCAGCATAAACACCAGTATAAACACCAGTATAAACACCAGTATAAACACCAGTACAAACACCAGTATAAACACCAGTATAAACACCAGTACAAACACCAGTATAAACAGTACAAACACCAGTACAAACACCAGTATAAACACCAGTATAAACAGTATAAACACCAGCATAAACACCAGTATAAACAGTATAAACACCAGTATAAACACCAGTATAAACACCAGTATAAACACCAGTATAAACAGTACAAACACCAGCATAAACACCAGTACAAACACCAGCATAAACACCAGTATAAACACCAGTATAAACACCAGTATAAACAGTATAAACACCAGCATAAACACCAGTATAAACACCAGTACAAACACCAGTATAAACACCAGTATAAACACCAGTATAAACAGTATAAACACCAGTATAAACACCAGTATAAACACCAGTATAAACAGTACAAACACCAGCATAAACACCAGTACAAACACCAGTATAAACACCAGTATAAACACCAGCATAAACACCAGTATAAACACCAGTATAAACACCAGCATAAACACCAGTATAAACACCAGTATAAACACCAGTATAAACACCAGTACAAACACCAGTATAAACACCAGTACAAACACCAGTATAAACACCAGTACAAACACCAGCATAAACACCAGTACAAACACCAGCATAAACACCAGTATAAACACCAGTATAAACACCAGTACAAACACCAGTATAAACACCAGTACAAACACCAGTATAAACAGTATAAACACCAGTACAAACACCAGTACAAACACCAGTACAAACACCAGTATAAACAGTATAAACACCAGCATAAACACCAGTATAAACACCAGTATAAACACCAGTATAAACACCAGTATAAACACCAGTATAAACACCAGCATAAACACCAGTATAAACACCAGTATAAACACCAGTATAAACACCAGTACAAACACCAGTATAAACACCAGTATAAACACCAGTACAAACACCAGTATAAACAGTACAAACACCAGTACAAACACCAGTATAAACACCAGTATAAACAGTATAAACACCAGCATAAACACCAGTATAAACACCAGTATAAACAGTATAAACACCAGTATAAACACCAGTATAAACACCAGTACAAACACCAGCATAAACACCTGTATAAACACCAGTATAAACACCAGTATAAACAGTATAAACACCAGTATAAACACCAGTATAAACACCAGTATAAACACCAGTACAAACACCAGCATAAACACCAGTATAAACACCAGTATAAACAGTATAAACACCAGCATAAACACCAGTATAAACACCAGTATAAACACCAGTATAAACAGTATAAACACCAGTATAAACACCAGTATAAACACCAGTATAAACAGTACAAACACCAGCATAAACACCAGTACAAACACCAGCATAAACACCAGTACAAACACCAGTATAAACACCAGTACAAACACCAGTATAAACACCAGTACAAACACCAGCATAAACACCAGTATAAACACCAGTATAAACAGTATAAACACCAGCATAAACACCAGTATAAACACCAGTATAAACACCAGTACAAACACCAGTATAAACACCAGTACAAACACCAGTATAAACACCAGTATAAACACCAGTATAAACACCAGTATAAACAGTATAAACACCAGCATAAACACCAGTATAAACACCAGTATAAACACCAGTATAAACAGTATAAACACCAGCATAAACACCAGTATAAACACCAGTATAAACACCAGTATAAACAGTATAAACACCAGTATAAACACCAGTATAAACACCAGTATAAACACCAGTATAAACAGTATAAACACCAGCATAAACACCAGTATAAACACCAGTATAAACAGTATAAACACCAGTATAAACACCAGTATAAACACCAGTATAAACACCAGTATAAACAGTATAAACACCAGCATAAACACCAGTATAAACACCAGTATAAACACCAGTATAAACAGTATAAACACCAGTATAAACACCAGTATAAACAGTATAAACACCAGCATAAACACCAGTATAAACACCAGTATAAACACCAGTATAAACAGTATAAACACCAGCATAAACACCAGTATAAACACCAGTATAAACACCAGTATAAACAGTATAAACACCAGTATAAACACCAGTATAAACACCAGTATAAACAGTATAAACACCAGCATAAACACCAGTATAAACACCAGTATAAACAGTATAAACACCAGTATAAACACCAGTATAAACACCAGTATAAACACCAGTATAAACAGTATAAACACCAGCATAAACACCAGTATAAACACCAGTATAAACACCAGTATAAACAGTATAAACACCAGTATAAACACCAGTATAAACACCAGTATAAACAGTACAAACACCAGCATAAACACCAGTACAAACACCAGCATAAACACCAGTATAAACACCAGTATAAACACCAGTATAAACAGTATAAACACCAGCATAAACACCAGTATAAACACCAGTATAAACACCAGTACAAACACCAGTATAAACACCAGTACAAACACCAGCATAAACACCAGTATAAACACCGGTATAAACACCAGTATAAACAGTATAAACACCAGTATAAACACCAGTATAAACACCAGTATAAACACCAGTATAAACACCAGTATAAACACCAGTATAAACAGTACAAACACCAGCATAAACACCAGTACAAACACCAGCATAAACACCAGTATAAACACCAGTATAAACACCAGTATAAACAGTATAAACACCAGCATAAACACCAGTATAAACACCAGTACAAACACCAGTATAAACACCAGTATAAACACCAGTATAAACAGTACAAACACCAGCATAAACACCAGTACAAACACCAGCATAAACACCAGTATAAACACCAGTATAAACACCAGTATAAACAGTATAAACACCAGCATAAACACCAGTACAAACACCAGTACAAACACCAGTATAAACACCAGTACCAACACCAGCATAAACACCAGTACAAACACCAGTATAAACACCAGTACAAACACCAGTATAAACACCAGTACAAACACCAGTATAAACACCAGTACAAACACCAGTATAAACAGTATAAACACCAGTATAAACACCAGTACAAACACCAGCATAAACACCAGTATAAACAGTATAAACACCAGTATAAACACCAGTACAAACACCAGCATAAACACCAGTATAAACACCAGTATAAACACCAGTACCAACACCAGCATAAACACCAGTATAAACAGTATAAACACCAGTATAAACACCAGTACAAACACCAGTATAAACACCAGTATAAACAGTATAAACACCAGTATAAACACCAGTATAAACACCAGTATAATCACTGTGGGAATGTTCGGCCATCCCAGCGCTCAGAAAGGAGGCGGTTCTGTGTCCCAGAGATGAGCGTGCTTTAGGTCCAAATGTGCGCTGAAGAAGCGGTCAAACCTGACTCAGTTCCACCAGTTCTGTCAGGAATGGGACAACATTCCAGCCAACTGTGGAGAGAAGCTTCTGGAAGGACCCAAAACATTTGACCCGAGTCTGACGGTTTAAAGGCAACGCGGCCAAACTCTGAGGAGATCGATGTAAACATCTGACTCTGAAGGAGGGAATAAAACATCGACCTGATTAGACGCTCCATGGACAGGATGTTGGAGGAGCAGGGTTATGGAGCTATCCTGGCAGGATTCATCAGAGACTCTCTGGAGGACGTCTACCCTTTGTTACATAAATGCAGGTTTTTCATCTTTCCACTGTGGTCAAATGTGACCATTATTTGCAGGGCCATTTCTAGCTTTGTGGAGGCCCTGTGCAAGATGCTGACTGGGGGCCTCTAATTTGTCAAACCATGATGGAGAGATTCCTAATCCATAAGATGATCCATGAACACGCCACAGTCTGTTACTCTCCACGAACAAAACAGGCTACAGCCCTGATAACAGAATTAAAGACACTCAAGCAAAACAGCTGATAAAAATGATAATACAAGGAAAACAACAAATCTCTATGTCAATAAATAAACTGGATACTGAGTGTTTTTAAAAGACGTTTACTTGTGCAAGAAGACAACTTAAGTTTTCATGTGACATGTTTATTTTATTTTAGTAAACCCTGAAGCTGGAGCTAATGAGCATTTACTGGAGAAGAGGTCTACCATCCAGCTTTGGGGCCCCTAGTGGCCCCAGTGTGGAGCATAGTCCGCATACAGCAGGAAACAGCCCTGATACTTTGCTAAATAGAGTGTGATTCACTGATTTACACTCATATAAAGGGATTAAGGCCATAAACTTATTTGGACCATGTTTATTTATGCCAGGGGTGTCAAACTCAAGGCCCGGGGGCCAAATCCGGCCCTTGGTGCAGTTATACCCAGCCCACCAGATCAGATGAAATTTCTATTGTAACTGGTCCACCAGTATGAGGTCTGCAGATTTCCTCCAGTATAAAAATGTAAACTTAACACTGATGATTGAAAATATCCTTGTTGAGTCATAAAAACTAAACAAGAGTTAAAATAATCTGATAAAAAGTCAGGAATGTGGGGAAAACATTTGTGTTTTAATTTCCTATTTTCTAATTTGCATCTCACAATGACTTAAAGTTATAGTTTTGACTTTTTATACCATAATTTGACCTTTAAGAATCACAATTTTGACTTTTATCTCATATTTTGACACTTTAGATTCATCATTTTAATTTTAAGTCATAATTTGACATTTTAAACTCATGAATTTAAATTTTATGTTACATTTTGACATTTTCAACTCCTAACTTTGAATTTTAATCCCAAATATTAACCTTTTGATTTAAAATCTTATCTCATATTTTGACATTTTAAACTTAAAAATTTTCGATATTACCTCATATTTTGACCTTTTAAACTTATGATTTTTTAATTTTATCTCAAAATATGATCATTTTAAATTCATAATTTTGAATTTTATTTAGGACTTTATAAATCTTGATTTTATCTTTTAACTTTGTTAAAATCTCAAAATCATTTATCATCAATATTCCCTTTTTTTAAATCTATAATTTGCTAGCGGTGAAGATGAGGATGACAGTTTTTTGGAAATGTTGACCCAGATAGGCCCTCAGGTTAGACCCAAATCCAGAATTCTGCCCCTGCTGTGGTTGAGTCTGACACCCCTGGTTTATGTGATGGATCAGATGTGAGGTCCATGTTCCTGCAGGCTATCGCCCCCTGGTGGCTGTTAGACGCTGTTGGTGCTTCAGGTACACGATGGCAGCTGTGATAGATTTAAGAAGTCAGAAAGTGGAGAGGAAACTAAGTCACTGCTGAAGTCATTTATTTCCACAGTAGATCTAAACAAGAGGAACTCAACAGCAGCCTGACAATATCGGCAGAGTTCTCGTCTGAATTCATCATAAAAGTGAAGGACATGAACCAACAGGTGTGAACGTTTGTGAAAACCTGCTGTAGGAGCAGTAGGATGGAGATGATAGTGACACGTCTAACATCTTCAAACAGATGCTATAATCCCACCTGTGATTTTCTCAGAGCTTGGTAAAGTTTGTCTGCTGTTGGGTAAACAGAACTCCAACAGAGGGTTGTTCATTCATCAGTTTATTAAATATTTACATGACAGGTGGTCAGACAGCGATCACTTGGCAGCATTGAAGAGGTGAGCATGAACAAAAACAAATCCCCACACAGAGAAGTTTCCTTTAAGATAATTTATTTTGTACAGTAAAACAGACGTTCAGAGGCTGCCATGGATCCATGGAGCGGCTTCGTGGAGGACAAAGAGGATTTACATAAACGCAGAGGTCAACCTTTCCTAATGCTCCCAACATTATTGGATATTTTACAAGGATGGATAACCAATCAACTTCTCTGTTCATTGAGACAAAGTTTCTGATACCAGATGTCAAGATGCAGACTGCTGACAGCGACGACTTGATAAACAAACTTTGTGAAGGGTGCGTTCAAGGACGCCACAACTCTCTGACAAACCGGCCAAACGATTATCTCCATCATCACGCCGTTAACTAAAATAAAGGCATTTCTCTGTAGGAATAAACATCAATACTCTAGAACTCTATCTCCTCGTAGAAAGGCATGTTTGTGTGTCTGTTCTTAATGAGGTGAGTGTTGCAGGGTCGTTGAACGCAGCCTGATAGCATGTAAGCCCCGGTAGGGGTGTGTTTCTTTCCGTTTATTTGGGAGGCTTGTAGGCGATCTTCCTGCTCTTTAACACGGACCACCTGTGTCTCTTCATGTAGTAGATGAGAGGGATGAGGATGGCCGAGCCCAACAGCAGCTGGAGAGAGAGAGGACACATTAACACCGGCATTAACCAGTCGTTTTCTCATGTTCAGCTGTTTCTGAGTGATCTAATGATCTTTTCTCTAGCAGCATGGGGTCCCAACATTTTAGACCAGGGGTCCTGGTTTAGGGTAGGCCATGCTTTTTATGTCTAGTGTGTTTAAGAATGATGTAAGGTCACAGGGTTAGCACTGAGGCATTTACACAAGACCATGTCTGCAGCAGGACTGCTCTTTAAAAGAGGTTTTTAATCTCAAGGTTTTCTCCTGCTTAGATAAATAAATAAAAAAACTGACACATGAGAATTGTTGGTTTCATCAGTGCTTAACTAATGAAATTAGGGCTGAATGATTCAGGGAAAACTGACATTTCCTCTTTCTATGTTCAGACTCTGCTCTGTTCTCTGACGGGGATTTAGACAGACAGATGCACAGATGAGCCTTTACTATCAGATCTCTGATGGACTTTTAGTGTAATCACCGGAAAACTTGTAGTTGTGGTTTGCATCAAACATAAAAATGCTTCAGGTCATGTGACCAACATCCCATAACCTGTAATATGCCTACAGTACCTGAGCAATCACGACTGAAAAGGGATTATTATTCAGTCCCTTTTATTTAGTCATTTATACTCATTTTAACAGATATAACAGTAGTCTTTCCTGCAGTGGCACTGACCTCTTAGTTAAACTAATCCTTCTAATTAACAGCAGGTTTCCAGAGGGATTCCCTGAGGCAATCTGGACAAGGGGCTTTAAACCAGGAGTTCTCAATCTTTTCTGCCCGTGACCCCCAAGTTAAAGGTGCCAGAGACAGGGACCCTGAAAGTAAAGGTGCCAGAGACTGGGACCCCCAAAGTAAAGGTGCCAGAGACCGGGGACCCCCAAAGTAAAGGTGCCAGAGACCGGGGACCCCCAAAGTAAAGGTGCCAGAGACCGGGGACCCCCGAAATAAAGGTGCCAGAGACCGGGGACCCCCAAAGTAAAGGTGCCAGAGACCAGGGACCCCCCTAACCCTACCTGAAGGTGGCTGAACACAGCCATGAACATTCTAGAATAGTCATGTGGAGACAAGGCCGTCCATGAGGGGGGAAAATGGGAGAGCTTTCTGGGGCCCTGCTAAACTGGGGTCCAGCAAAATCCTGGTCCATTGTAAAGTTAACCTGTGGTATTTTATGTTTAACCTGAATAAAAACCACTCTTATCAAAAAACAAACAAATTTTAATTCATCCGTTTAGTGAGTAGTCCTCTGAAAAATGTAAATCCTTTTTTATCCATTTAAAACGGAATTAAAAAAACATTCAAAAGAGCGAAAATGGTTTAATAATGGCAAAAAAATGGTGGGAAAGGTGTTGAAATTAGATTTTAAAAGAAGCAGAAATGGGTTAGAAATGCCAAAAATTACAGAAAAGTGGCAAAAAGTGACCGAAAAATGGGTTAAAGTGGTAAAACTGGGCATATTAAGCAGTAAAAAGGGAAAAAAAGGGGCTGAAATGGCATGAAAGTGGCAAAAAAAGGTGGAAATTTGGTGAAATGGGATGAAAATTGATAGAAACGGGCAAAAGAATGGTTAGCTGAGGCAGATATAGTCAGAAACTGGCAAAAATGGCCAAATCAAATAGTGAAATGTGGCTTAAAAGTGGTAAAAGGGGTTAACAGTGGCAATAATGGGTCAACAGAGCCAACAATAGGCAGAAGGGTAGAAAATTTGGTTTAGAGGAGGCAAAAACAAGCAAAAAAATGGTGGAAGGGGTTTAAAATTGACAAAAAAGGGCTTTAAGTTGCAAGAAAGTGTTAAAATTGGCAAAATTGGTGGGAAAAAGTGATAAAAATTGGTTAAAATTAGGCAAAAATTGTGTAAAGTGGCAACAGTGTAATTCAAAAATGTTCTTAGTTTTTTAGGGCATCTGGAGACCCCCTCTCAGTGTCTTACGACCCCAAATGGGGTCCCAACCCCAACGTTGAGAACCCCTGCTTTAAATAACAATAACATATATTTTCCAGAATTAAATTAAATGTTGTTCAGACTCTTTGATGTTTAAGGAATGAGGATAAAAACTGAAACAGAGTGAAGCTGAGGGAGGACTACAGCTTCACCTGTAAACCTGCCGATGTAAACAGCCAACAAATCAGCAGAAAGCTTCATATGTGCCGGTAAAACGCAGATATATTGAACATTCCTTCTTTATCTTATTTTTCCAAAAAAAGAAGGGTAGGTTTGTTTGTAAGATTTTTAAAAGTCCTTCAATAAAGGAATAGAAATCTGTGTAGCTAGCATGCGGTAGAGCAGTAAATGTGAGTGTTGGTGTGCTACCTTCAGTCCCATGCGTTTACGTTGGTCGTGCTCCGGCTCTGCAGCCCATCTCAAGAAAGTACACACATCTTTAGCAACCTGGCTCATGGTGGCAGGGGTTCCTATGAAAGACACAACAATTGACATTTTTACACAAAAATATGATGGACTGACCTGCCAGACTACTTTCTTATCTTCTGTTGTAGTTCTAAGTAAATGTTCGATACTAAAGACTGTCATAGAAATCTTAGATGGGGAAAATAAGGGCTGATGATGATGTTTGAAATGAATATTTAGTGGATTTCAGTTATCATTTTTTTATTTTGGTTTCCCACATTACCAACAGTCCTGCCATGTTTGTTAATCAGAAATATTCCCATCCTCACTGAATCAGGAGTTGTGTGTACCAGAAGATGTTAAATTAATACAACACAAGTGAACTTCTGCTGCTGACATCTTCTTATACCGTCAGTATTATCATCACACTGAGACGCTGACGTCTGTCAGAGCCCACATTAGTCAATACTGATGTGAAATCAGTGCATCCCTTCTTTGACCCCTTCTTAACTGTTACACAGCTAAATGGAAAGTCTATTTTTGTTTTAATAATAGAGAAAAATAACAGAATTCTTTGCAAACTAAACAGCAGAATACTAGACAGCATCACCACATAGAAGCAGACTTTTACTGCCATTTTATTCCTTTATTCCTGGAAAGACTGTAAATTTCATATTTCTTTATGTTAGTTATCAGAAATGGCTTTGCATTTCATGATCAGGCGCTCAGCACCATGTCAACCTTTTTTTCTTCCCTTGCCCGTGTCAAGATGAGGGACAAAGGCAAACAGAAACAGGGTGATGGGGTCAAACCCTTCATCCTGGCTGCACCAGTGAGGTCACTAATAATAATAGAAATACGCTGATTTTGCTTTAAGAAACAAAGATTTATGATTGGTGCATTTTTACTCACCGTCCTCGTACTCCAGCACTTCGTTGTAGATGGGCGGAGCCATGCCGATGGCCTGTCCGGGGAAATATGGGTTATAATACAGTCCCTCTCTCACGGACACTCCTGCTGGAGGCTCGCAGTAACCTGTCAGCAGGCTGAACACGTAGTCTTCTCCTCCATGTCTGCATGGAAACACAGAAGATATCCGGGGTTTTCACACACAGCTGTTTACCTGCTTTGTCGCTTATGTTTTTGGTTGATCTGTTACCTGGCATTGACGATGTAGCTGAGGTCAGGAGGCAGAGCTCCGTTGTTGGCGACCCTGGCGGCCTCAGGGTTCGGGTAGGGCTTTGGGAAATAGTCTGAGAGCTTTCCTGGCCTGGTGAACATCTCTCCAGTCTCATCAGGACCATCCACCACCTCAACCTGTGCAAAACAAGAAACAGATTTTAGGAATACATTAACAATGGTTAACAGAAGACACGGCCGAGGGCGCCATCTACTGGCTGGACTAAACAATCACAGCTGGAAATAATATTCAGGAGTGACGAGTGTGGCCTTTTCTAAAGCTAGAGAAAAGTGTTGGGACACAGATAAACATGGCCGCCATCTGTCCAACACCTTCGCTGTGCACTCATAAATGACAGCGACAGACATGAGCTGCAGTATGAAAGACTGGAGGAAGAGACAGAGGACATGTGGATGTGACAACTTAAACAACAACAGCAGGAAGTAATGAACAGCTGGTAAACTATTCCTCATTTATCCTCATCTGTATGATGCATCATTGATGCACAAACATTTCTACTAAGCCTGGACAGATCAGGTCTGTTTTATATCTGAAACAATCAGTGTTATAATAACTGATCCTAGTAAACTGCTGACTTTTATTGGATGCATCCACTGATTTTTCACTAAATGCTTATCTGATAAGTCCATTTTGGCAGAAATGACAAATTAAACAAAGAGGCGTTGCAGGGATCTTTTCTGATTCCAACAGCTGCTGCAACGACAGCACAGATGCATGTGGCTTAAAATCACCAGTTAAAGCCATTTATTAAACCATCTAGTCCTGAATACACAGCCTCTAAAGCAGGGGTGTCAAACTCGAGGCCCGTGGTGCAGTTATACCCGGTCCACCAGATCCTATGATACTTTCATTAGAACTGGTCCACCAGTCTGAGGTCTGCAGATTTCCTCCAGTATAAAAATGTAAACTTAACCATGATGATTGAAAATATCCTTGTTGAGTCACAAAAATTAGAAAAAGTAAACAGTAAAAATAATTTGATAGTCAGGAACGTAGGAGGAATTAGTGTTTTCTCTATTTTTTCAATTTTGCATCTCACAGTTATGACTAAAAATTATGGTTTTGACTTTATATTTCATATTTTAGCCTTTCTGTCTCATAACTTTTACTTTTTATCTTTTGGCCGGTTTCAACAACTAATTTTAAATTTTATCTTAGTTTTTTACCTTTAAAACTCACGTTTTTTTTTTACATTGTTTCATATTCAGACATTTTAAAACTCATGAATTTGAAATTAAATCTCATATTTTGACATTTTAAACTCATGATTTCAATGTTTATTTCACATTTTGATTGTTAAATATCTTGATTTTGAATTATATCTCAGTTTTCTTGACCATTTTATCTCCTAACTTTGACTTGTAGTTTATTTCTTTTTACCTTTAAAACTCATGATTTTGAATTTTATTTCATATTTTGACCTTTACAACTCATAATTTTTACTTTTGTCTTTTTTTTAACCTTTAAAACTCAGGATTTCTAAAATTGTTTCATATTTTGACATTTTAAAACTCATGAATTTGAAATTTGATCTCATATTTTGACATTTTAAACTCACAATTTCAATAATTTAACCCACATTTTGATTGTTTACCATCATGATTTTGATTTTTTTCTGTTTTGCTGACCATTTCAACTCCTTAATTTCACTTTTAATGCTCTTTTACATCGGTGTTAATAAGGCTTCCCTCGCACGCTTACAGTTAGTCCAAAATGCTGCTGCTCATCTTTTAACAGGTACACGAAAACATGACCACATCACCCCCATCCTGGCGTCCCTCCACTGGCTTCCCGTTCATTTTAGAATTCATTTTAAAATGTTAATGTTTGTTTTTAAATCTTTACACGGATCAGCACCCCAGTACATCTCTGACCTTTTAAATGTTTATACGCCCTCCCGGTCCTTGAGGTCTGCTGATCGCCTTCACCTCATCGCCCCAAAAACCTGAGGTGATTGAGTCCTCTCTGCGGTGGCTCCCAAATTGTGGAACGAATTGCCACTCGAAATTAAAACATCCCCCACCCTACCGACTTTTAAATTGTGTCTTAAAACTCATTTTTACTCTTTGGTTTTTAATTCAGCATAAGAGTTGTGTGATCTCTGTCCTTTAATATCTGTTATGGTCCTAATGCCTGTGTTTTTATGGCTTTTATTTTTTTACGTTTTTATGTGTTTCATTTCATTTTAAATCGTTTTATGTTGTTCTTGCCTGGTTTTATTTCTTTCTCTTAATGTTTCTCCTTCTGCAGTGTTTGTAATCTCTTTGATTTTACTGTGCAGCACTTTGTTAAACTTGAATGTTTTTAAAATGTGCTATATAAATAAAGTGGATTGGATTGGACTTTTAGCCCATTTTTTACCTTTAAAACTCAGGATTTTGAATTTTATTTCATATTTTGACATAATAATCATGGTTTCGGAATTCTAGCTCATAATTTACCTTTTAAAAACATTATTTTGACTTTGAATGTCATGTTTTTACCTTTGAAACTTGTTAGTTTGACTTTTTATCTCAGATTTTGAGTTTTTAACTTATCATGGTGACCTTTTACTCTCAAAAGCATTTAGCTTGACAGTAAATGGTTAAATGTTGACCCTGTTAGGCCCTCCGTTTAGACCCAAACCCAGGATCTGGCCCCTGCTGTGATTGCGTTTGACACCCCTGCTCTAAAACCTATACCATGCAAAACGGCAGACTTTCAATGGTTAATAAAACCTTTAGTAAGATAGAGACACGAACTAACTACAGAAGAAGCATCTATCTGCATATTGAAGCCAAATTTTATCTTGCATTCTTCCATATTCTTCTTCTTTCCTCTATCATCTTTGTGGTTTGTTAATGTTCATCTAAACGGTTTCATTTAAATACAATCAACTGTCACTTTAACAGCTCCTTTTTTCCCTGATAGATCAGTAACTAGACGTTGTCAACTTTATAAGTATCCTATTACGTCTCATTTCAAGTGCCTAACAAAGAAGAAATAGGCTTGTTCTGATATTTTGTGGCCTTATGGTTGAAAAAAAATTAGACTTAAAGCTTTTCCAGAGGTTAAAAGGAGATGCAGGAACCCTGTCTTATGTGTCCTTTGGAGGTATCCTCCACTAACAGCAGTCATAGGTGCTCTTTAAAATGACACTCATGACTCAAAAAGATGATTCAAACAGCACCTATGTCTACAGCTATCTCTATCTCCACCAGGAACTCACACTCATTCATATCATCACACAGACTCACCTCCTCAGCGAGAGCTTTGACCTCCGCCTCTGTATGCGACACTCCAACCAGGTTTCTGAAGGCCAGGTACTCCATACTGTGGCAGGCTGAACACACCTGCTTATACACCTGGTACCCACGACGAATGCTGCAGGAGCAGAGCAGGGCACAGGAAAGAGTTAGGGCTTTCATTCAAGAGAAGAACATGTTCAAGCTTCAACCAATTAGGATACATGGGCCAAATGTTGAACAGCAATAAAAAAATCTTGTAAAGCACAACTAGGGGTAAATGGTGTCCTAATGCAGGGGTCATCGAGTACATCTGCACAAGGGCCGGATCTAGTCTCAACAGGAACTCTGTGGGCCGGACTTTTAAATACATAAAAATTAAAGAAATGTTTATGATTTTAGTCATTACCAGTGAGATCTATCCCTGTTATCTATAACGCAGCAGGCCACAAGGAGAAAGGCCTGACAACAGAATAGGCCGGACCCCTGAAAATCACGGAGAATGGGCGCTCCCCAGTTGTCATTTAGCACCAACAGTAACCAATTTTTGACAATTTTAACCTTTTTGATAACCTTTTTGCCCCCTTTTGCCTCTTTAACACAATTTTTGAAAGATTTAAACCCCATTTAAACCACTTTTTATGCATGTTTTATCCCCTTTGTGACACTCATCAATTTTTGCCACTTTTATTTTTGCCAGTTTTTAAACTTCTTTTCATTACATTCTTTCAACAATTTTTGCAACTTCAAAAGCAATTCTTGCCACTTTTAACCCATTGTTGATAATTTTGGCCTCTTTAACCCAATTTCTGAAAGATTTTAACCCAATTTAAAACACTTTTCACGTGTTTTATCTCCTTTGTGACACTTATCAATTTTTGACACTTTTCTAATTTTTCCTCTTTTTAACCCCTTTTTATTACTTTTTAAATATTTTTTGCTACTTTTAAACCAATTTTTGCCACTTTTAACCCATTGTTGATAATTTTTTCCAATTTTTGCCTCTTTAAAATAATTTTTGAAAGATTTTAACCCCCTTTAACTACTTTTCCTGCATGTTTTATCCCTTGTGACACTCTTATCAATTTTTCTACTTTTAACCCCTTTTCATTACTTTCTTGCACTATTTTTTGTCATTTGTAACCCATTTTTGACACCTTTTGTGCCTTTTTCCTCTTTTATCATTTTTTTTTGCCACATTTAACCTCTTTTTACTACTTTATCTGGTCATTTTTGCAGCACTTCTGCCAATTTTAACCCTTTTAAAAATACTCACTAATAGTGACAGTAAATATCTGAAAAATAAAACAGATTAAATCTTAAGTCATTCTAAAACTATTTCAATGTTATATTTTGTGGGATGGATTTAACAGCTGCAGACATTTAAAGCCAAAAGATACCCTTAAAATCTTCTTTTCCTCCTTTTCTGAATTTAATGATCTTTCGGGGGCCGGACAGGAAGCTGTGGGGAGCCTGACGTGGCCCTGGGCCGCCAGTTGATGACCAGTGTTTTAATGGAAACCTAAACTGTGCAGCATTTTAACAGTTTTGGGTTAAAATCAGACAATTTTCATCTTACCTGAGTTGAAACCATGTGTTGATGACAACTGTGTCATTTTACAACATCAGATTCTTACTAAATCACTGACTCATTTTCTAAAAAAGTGTGCTAACTTTTTCAGAAATCCTTAGAGGTAAGATTTCAATAAACTTCAACTTTCTGTGTTTCATCAGACTATTTGACAATTGTCTGGATGATGCTGGTCTACAGTCATTTTTAGGGTAGTCAACCTAAATACTTGCATGTTCAAACTCGTCAAAGTTTTACCTGCCAGTAAGTGGAGGAGTGAAAGAAGTGAAATACAGAAAAATGCTGCCGTTTGCATTCATAAATGCATCTAACTCTGGCTGAAAATATCCAGGAGGTTTCGTGTCTATCACACCTGGCATGGTCCAGCGATGACAGAGGTCCAGCGTGGCTCCAGGGGTACTGAGGGGGGTGGAGCTCCAGGTCCGAGGCTTTAACGGAGTGGTGCAGCATCAGGGCGAGCCCGGCCCCACCGGCTGTGATCACACCAAGAGTGGACAGGGCGACCTTCTTACTCCTCGACAAACTGGCCATCGACATGTTGGCCTGCAGAGGAACACCAAAACGAGACAGCAGTTATACTGGGTGGTTCTCTCACAGTTACGAGTACTCCAGGCAAACAACATTTAATTTTTTCATTACGGTTGACAAATTAAATTAACCAACACAAAATTTATCCTAGAGTTATTCTGTGAGGTAAAAACGATGAAAACACAGTCTACATCCCATTTTTTTCAGTCAAATTGGTAGAACAACCCTGGATTCTTGGACAAAGTTAACCATCTTTCCTGCATGTCTCTCACCCACTCTCCCCCTCTATCAATAACAGCATGAAAAGTCCAAAAGAAAATCTTTCACCCATTTCTATCAAAATATGGATTTTTTAAATAATGTTAGCAAGCTGAAAATTGGAATGATTTCACATGCATTACTTTACATTCTTACAACCTACTTCTCAATGACCGATGTTATCTAATCTATAAAGTGTGTATGAAAACACCATAGCAACTTTAAGTCATAGTTTTTTTGTATTACTAAAAGTCTAAAATCATTAATATCCTGAAAATCCAAAAACCAGACCGTGGATGAGCAAAGCATCCCACTTTAGAGATTTCCAATTACAGTGATTTTAACTCAAAAAAGGGGGACAAATGAGATAATCTACGTCGTTCATTACTGGCTTTTATTTGTTAATAACCATGGCTTAGTTTTGAATTGATTAATCTAAAAATGGTTGAACAGAAAATAACACTGTTTTTGTTGACGGTCTGGCATTGTGGATGTTAGACCCAGCCTTCTAACGGATCTTTACAGTACAGATACATTCGGCTGTCCTGCTTGTTCTTATGAAACTGTCCTTCGCTGGTTCTATAACCGGTCGGCTGGTATCACATGACAGCATCCCTGTACCAGTACACACACACACACACACACACACACACACACCTCAATGCCCCAGAAACACTCAAGGAGGGTACCCATGGGGAGAGGGCTGATATCAAACCAGGTTTTTAAACTTTAAAACACTCCTGCAGACACTCTGTGGATACCTGCTTTACTACAACACTAGTTTGAGATTTTTCACTTTTGATTAGAAATGCAGGAAAACTTCTGCTCACTGTCAGAAATGCACCGATGTTTAAGTTCCAAACATCTCAGCTCAATTTCTGTTTACCTATTACAACTTTTAGTCAAAGATTTGTGGGGCTTTGGAACTTTGCAACACAAACATTCATATAACATTAACTGTATTATTTAAAAGCACACGGTATGAAACTATCAAAAATGTTCTAAACCCTTCAGACTAGATAGACAGATAGATATTCTATTAATCCTGAGGGAAATATAACTGCCATAAGCACAACAACATCACCCCAGCTAAAACTGAAGGAGTGTAGCTCAGCATTCATCACATACAGTATAAAGCCAGGTGAATAATATTGACAGCGTAAGGGGAATACATGTTCTTTGACAACACTTCACTAAACATTACTTTGTAATTGTCAAAAGCGCATCGACCTTCACAGCAGTTCAGACCAGCTTCACAAGACGCCAAGAGGTGAAAAGGAAGGATGCCCAATATTGGAGTTTATCTATACGCTGAAGTTTTCAGACTCTTTCAGCCTCGAATTTCCCTCAAGATTACAGTAACTACGGATATATTCACACTTTCTTATTTTAAAAAACAGCAAGTTTCTCCAAAGCAAATAGTCATTGTGAGCTGAGAGTGTAGTGGGAAATGGACCGTCTGATAGATGTTTTACAAGGTTGTTCACAGTTGTTCCTTTGCCAATATTCATGGTTAATATATCAGCTGTAAATATCAGCAGAAATGTCCATATCTGCTCCTAACAATTTGACTTTTTAAAATTTAATCTGCAGATACAGAGAATACTGTCTAAAAATTAAGCTATACCATTACTTGTTATGTTTCGGTGGAAAATGTGTCGTGTTGCTACATGACAGAAGACCAATTATTGTTTCTGCTAAATTGCACAGGAACGTTAAAACCTTTCTAAATGTTGTAATCCTTGATGAATACAGTCCTCTCTAAGGCCGTGTATGTATGAAGCAGATGGTTTGACAGCTCCTCATCATTAGAGGATTCAGATCATGATCATTCAGAGCACGGAAAAGTGTAAAAAAGTACCGGAAACACTGTCAACCTCCACAAACAGAAGAATAGCGATAAACAGCATGTGACGTCACCGGAAGTCCTCACAGTCCTTGAAACGCTAACCAGTTAGCAGGATATTTACCAAAGCTACTTTAGCCTGTGTTTTTCTACTGTGAATATCACAAAACTTCCATCCTGTCCTAACTGGTGCATTACTTGGACCGTAAACCCAAAGAATCTTATTTTCACACCATGATTCGCAGTTAAATATTTATTTAAAAGTACCATTATCTGTCAGTTTGCCGGCTGGTTGACGCGGCATCATGTGTTAGCTAACCGGCTAGCCTGCTCTGTAAAGGTTTAGCAGCCAAGCCGTAGAGATCTTCGGCATCGGATATCCTGAACTTTAGACTTTTAGATTATTACTATGTAAAGACTTTTCAAGATTGAGAAAATAAACAATGTCACAGCCGCTACATACGTCCTAAAAACTGCAGGAACCCGAGTGACCTTGCCTCACCCCACAGACTGAGATCAGGCTAACGTTAGCTCAGAGCTAGGACACCCCACTAAACAGACAATTTACCGCTTTACCGTCATTGAAACACTCCATTAATGTCCATCAATAAAACAGTCATTCATCGACCTACCGTCTGGGTCCTGATAGTTTTCGATGTGCTAAGGAGAGCCCTACCGCTCCCCGATAGCACCACGACTCGTAGCGCCGCCATCTTCTCTGCAGTTCTCTGAGCTGAAAGGATCGACCTGCCCGGACCAGCCTACAGACGGACACAAGGCACATCCGGTCAGCGCCTTCAAAATAAAACAGACTCTGTAAAGAGTACGGCTTCGTTTTGAAAATGATCCCCGGTTACGGTTGACAGAATAAAGTCCACAGGGAAACATTTTCATCTCTTCTCGATTGTCTGAAAAACAAAACTAATTCAGGGCATATACAGGAGCATCTGAATGAATAAGAAAACATAATATCTAAAGATGAGCCCCTGTATAACATCTTGCCGCCCTCATTTAATTAAAAGAAGTGAAACCTTCACAGCACATACAGAGAAACATTCCGAGCCATTTCTGTTTCTTGATGATTTTGACTAACAACTTACAAAACCAAAATCCAATGGAGGATTTACACGACCACACCACCAGCCTTCTAAAAACTAATTTATCTTCTCAGTGTTTGGTTGGGCGGACTATTTGGTTTGGCTTGTTTATATGTCTTGTCTTTTATGAATAGTGTAATTTTACGATTTTAACTGAATGTCTGCATTATTCTATCATTGTAAATAAAATTTGGTTATTGTTTTCTAAATTTAAAAAACGGCTGTGTGTATTTTATTGCTATTTTAATAATAAATTTACTCGCTGGGACTCGTTTCTCCCCAATCGCTTTCGCTGCTCTTATTTTGACACTCACACGAACCGGAACTTCCAAGACAAGCTTCTGCTAGCTAGCTTAACGCAAACTTACACAACTTGATTTTACACAACCATTTTTCTGCATTGTTTTGTAACATGTTACCGAACAAAGGCAGAATATAAACAAGCTGTTGTTCTATAACGTCGCTGTGATGTATGACACATCTAGCCGTTAATATTCGTATTAAAGTGTTTTTTGTCGGACTGTAACGTAAAGTCTCCACCCAGCGGCAGCACCGCGGCTTTACAACACATTTGACCTACATCATGAAGAATCTTAAAGATTATAAATCTAAAACAGCATTGTCATGGGTTTATCTGATACAGGAGCTTATTTAAGTCATCGTTTGCTATTTAAAGCTGTTCCTGAGGACTGTCTCAGGGAGATGAGGACAGGAGCTCCTGTTTTAACCGCCAGTCCTTCGCCTTAAGTAACTTTTGAAGGAGAAAACTTTATTGAAACGCTGAGCAATGACGACAAGCTCCCTTTCATTGTGGACATTAGTTACTTACATTTGTTTTTCTGGATAACTCACACAGACCAGCACCCTTTTACCTGTTATCTTTGTTTTTCTCCATGTATTTTGACACAATAAAAAATATTAGTTTCTCTGGGTGTACGACCTCTGAGAGGTCAACTGTTTTCATAATTAAGATTCTAAAAACCGTGAGACATTTCCATCAAACGTTCAGATTGAATTTTACAGCAAACACACATAAAATTTGACAATAAAGCTTTACCTTGCTATATTTAAAAAAACCCATCCAGACAAAAAAGAGATCTTCAAGGTTTCTGACCTTTTCAATGCTGACCACGATAGAAATAAGTGATTTTGCTCAGAATTAATTGTAGGAGATCTAAAACATGGTTAAATGAAATTTCTCCTGGGCTGGAAAAGAACAATATCAGAACAATTCTGTAAGGTATTTATTGATCTTTTTAGCTCCATGGTCATTTATATCGAGGACAACAGTTTTAAAATGTCAGCGTTAGCAGCGAAACCTGTTTAAATGAACATTTATCATGGTTATATTGTTTAAGGTTCACCTGAACTGCCATGAACAGCCTCTATGTCCTCACAATGATCCAAACAGGACAGAGGTGAACCTGCTGTTCCACAATCATCCAGAGGATGGCAGCACAGAACCAACAACAGATGCTACCCCCTCCAACAGTACAGACCAATGAATTTCACAATAACCGCCTTTATTTTGATTAATTAGACCAATTATGAACAGAAAGAATGATTATTACACCTGTTTAAAGGGATAAACCGTGTATAAAAGGAAATAAATCTCAGTGTTCTCTCTTTTAACTTTTAATTTGGCGAATTAAAAAGGAAAACACAGGTAATGTACTAAGATGAGAATAATCTGCTGCCAGGTGATGTTAAGGAAATGTCCTGTGGAATAGTGAGGTGATAATTTAAGAGGAAGTTCAATTTCATGAACCTGTGTGAAACAGTGAGAAAGTCCCTGTGAAACAGAATATTGACATAAAACATGTTTAACACATTTCTGTTTAAAAAGAGCTTAACGAAATGATTCTGACAGGGTACCATGATGAATAAATCTCCCCTGGTGTTTGATCAGAGAGGGACCCAACTGCAGTCAAGATGGCCGACATGGGCGTCGCTATACATCCAATCCATGCCAGAAGTCCCAAGCGGAAGTTTCTTTTTTGTGTTGGACTCAGCTGCCAGCGTTTGTCAGTCTTCTTTGTGCCTAAGCCTAACCCTTGGTGCTGGATCTCAAATATATCACCTTCCCCACTGCCTTACCCCGAACCTAACCACTCGGGTTTTAATGCCTAAGCCTGACCTTAGACGTGCTGACTTCCGGTTGTGTGTTTCCTATGCAAGTCCAAGTCAAGTCTCAAGTCTCAAAGCTTTGGTCACGAGTCTAAGTCAAGTCTACTCACACTAGAACCACGAGTGGCGACCCCAGAGCGCTATGCTGGAGATCCAGAGGGGTGCAACCCTTTTATTCCAAACGGCTCCATCCTGTTCGCCCTGCAGGTCTAACTGTGGCTTCAGAAGAGGCTAAAGTGGCGTTCACCATTAACCACCTGACTGGGAGGGCTCGCCTTCGGGACACTGCTGAGTAGGAGAGACGTACGCCAAGCTGCTCTTCCTTCCAGAAAGAACTTCAGAAAATCTTTGGAGTGGCATCCATGGGACCCGAAGCCACCGGAGGACTTTGGGTCTTAGCCAGGGAAACCGCTCAGATGTGGACTATGCTATTGATTTCCTAGGCTAAAACCCCCCTTACAGTTTCTGTTAGCCACAAACCTCAGAGTGTTAGCCACAGGTGATCGTTTTGGTGTGAATGGTGATCAACAGCATGAATTCCAATCTACTGATCATCTTTAATAAACAATAATCAGACCATCTCAAAAACATTCAAAGGTTTCAGAAAAGAAGAACTGACTAAAACTGCTCTCTAATGACTCACAGGCTCTATAGAGAGGGTAAACAGTGAAGAAACCAAAGCATTGTTACATCTTTGAATAAAAAAAGATGTAAGAAACCTTCCAGAAGAACAAAGAGGTAAGTCGTACTCTTCTGAGACGTAGACGGAGAACACAAACAGGATCTAAATAATGAAAGCAGGAACATCCAGAGCCTGAAATAATAAGATGCTAAAAACTCAGAGCTGGTCTGAATGAGCTGGAGTCAGCCGTGTGAGGGTGGAGATGGATGTTTGCTGTCTGACAGCAGGAAGGGAATAAACTATTCATCAGCTCCAGCAGAGACGGTCACCACCGCCATGTTTGATGGACAGGAGGGACGATCCTGTAGCGATGTCTGCAGGTACAACAGACACGGACGAAAACGAACGGACGGACGGACGGACATTACTCGAAGCATCTGCAGCCAGATGTGTCTGCCTACAAGTCCTTCAGATTTCTCTTTAGTGTCCAATCAGATTAGTTCACTGAGTTTCAACTCTTGTGTAAATTTTAAAAAGGGGGTTTACACTTTGAAAAAGGCTGGATTATACCACAGCATTAACAAATGAAATTCATGTTTAGTTGCTTTGACAGTGATTATTATTGAGGATAATAATAAAATATATGCTACCACCTTTTTACAATCTAGGGGTAACTAAAATGAGAGGGACCTGGATGCATCGGATTACCTCCACCTCACACCGGAAGTCAGACGAGCGCCGCCATATCTCGTCTTCTGATACCAGAATTCACTTGAACCAGGGTCCAAAACTAACTTTTTTTTTTTTTTTTTTTACCAGCCAGGCAGATATTTTACCAGCCAACCAAATAAAAACTGCTTTTAAGTGTTGAAATTTGCTATCAGTATTATTTAACATGTCATTTGGGTCTTGTATGTGATTCTCAATCAGTATTTTCATAGTATGCACTAATACTAGTGATAATACCTGGGCACAGCAGACAATGCAGAACAATAATTTTTCTTCAGCAGAAAATTTCAGCCATGATCTATTAGCCCGCCATCTCCCTAAGAAATGGCAAAAATGACTCAAGAGAGATACTTTAATTTTTATTTCTAGTTTATTATTCTATTCATTATTAAATATTTTATTATATATTTATTTTTCTATTTTCCTTACGTTTAAACCTCATGGTCCACTTAAAAGCCTACAACAAATCCAAGTGAAACATTAGCATTTTAACCATAACAGTTATAATAGGTTTTTTTTTGTTTTTTTGTATACAGTCTTCATTAACAACCTAATTGGAGCAAAAAGAGAAAATTTTGCAGTCTGAACATGTAGGGGTGACCCTCTCCTGCCCTGACTGCTGCGTACTGGGCTGTCTGTGAGTGGATAGGAACGGGGAAGGGCCCACGGCAGCAGCCGCTACTCACTGAGAGAACAACCGTATGTGTTTTCCCGTCAGAAGCTGGGTTTCCATTACACTCGGAAATGCGCAAAATCGAAATAGCGCAATAAAAAACTGGCAATGGAAACACCTGAATTTTGAAAAAACCCTAAAATATCGCTAGAAAGTTTTTATGCTCTCATGAGGTTTTTCAGGTGTTTCGATATAGAAATATATTGCAAAAGTCTAATGGAAACACTTTTTCCGCATTTACAAGTCATGGGACGGGAGGTATGGTGTCACATGACCAGTCACTCAGAGACAACATGGCGTAGTACGTGTGGTCAGGAGAGGAGAGGAGACTTTTCTTTACATCATACTTCTACCCTTACACGTGGCTTTTGCCGTACGTACGGACTTTACCTCTGAACTATCATCCGTTTCCTTCGTCTTTTGTTCAAAATTATCAAGGCAACCGCCGCAGATCTAACCAAAACCGTACCAACACGCAACAGGTTTTGAGCGTCAAGCTTCCCTGCGGCGGATTCACGCGAGATGAGATTTTACGAGAACTGCAAGGCCTATGTCCAAAACTCCCTTCAATGGAAATGCATTCAAAGCGCTATTGTACTTAATCGAAATTTAAGAAATATCACTTTAATTTTGTGAAAAACTGTAATGGAAACCCAGCTAGAGTCTCCAGCAACACCAAAAAAAGTAGCTAGATTTGTGGTTAGTCGCTTTTTTGAGAAAGAGTCACTAGAGGGGTCTGAAAACTCGCTAAATATAGCGACAAAGACGCTAATTTGGCAACACTGCTCTTCGTCTACAAGCAGAGGTACGGCTACAGTAACAACCAGCTACAATCAGAAAAGAAAAGAAAGTTACAACAATCAGATTATATTATATATAAAGAGCCTGAAGTGCTGGCTTGGGAGTCCTTTATAGCAGTGGTCCCTAATGACCGGGCCGGGGACCGGTACCGGTCTGTGGGTCATTTGGTACTGGGCCGCACAAAAGTAATGAATAACTTATTTAATTTCCAATTTATTGGCTAACAAAGTCTGAAAGACTTTTTTTTGAGAAACTGCCGGATTCTCTTCTGTTATGTGCTCGTGACCTTTTGACCACTCTTGACACGCGACGCTTGCTTTGGTCACGTGACACCCAAAAATTAAACACACAAGCTGGCTAAAATGAGTAGGAGACAAACATCGCCAAAAAGCTTCTTTTCACAGGGGAAAAGGCCAAATGAGGAGACCGAAGAACTGCCAAGAAAAAGAAAGCTGCATTTAACAGACAGGAGTCCTACTTAAAGTACGGGTTTATTCCAACAGATGGTTCTCAAGCACCCTCTGTGCAATATGTGGTGACAAACTATCAAACCAGGCAATGAAGCCCTTAAAACTCCTTTGGTACCTGGAGACCAAGCACTCTGCATTAGAAGACAAGCCTTGGAGTTTTCTGATGTGACTGCAACCAAGACAAAATAACGGAGCAGACTGGACATAAGGAACACACTTCGGGTGTCATTATCTCCTGTTACCCCTAGATGGGGCCGTCTCATCGCACAGAAACAAGCTCAGTGCTCCCACTAATTCAGCATTATGGTGAGTTTTTGTGTTTTTCTGCACTTTGCTTTTATGCCATTCTTTAAACAATTTTAATTGGTGGAATTTATCCAGCACACAATGATGAAAATGTTTTCTTTCATGAAACCAGTCCATGGCACAAAAAAGGTTGGGGACTGCCGCGTTATGAGCCAGATCAGCCTCGGCTGCTGCAGACTCCTGAGGTCCGGCAGACCTGAAGCACAATCAGGGTGAGACAAAAACTCAAGAGTCACCCAAAAACATTCTCTGCCTCATCAGAAGCCGTAACTTTGGGTATCACAGCTTGATCTTGCTGACCTCCGTGGCCCCCAGGGTTGGCTGGGCCCCCTTTATCCCCCTTTATGTGTGTCCTTGATGGGGTCCCTCACATTTTAAAAGTGTTTCAGTGTGAATCAGGCTTTAGATAACGGCTGAAACCTGCCTGGTTCTGTTGTTCTTATTATGAGTTTAATCTAAGCATCGTCCTCTGTCTCTGCTGTTTTCTCCACAAGTGTACGGTTCACACGAGACCTCCACCCACACTGACTCCTAACAGGTGGTCTTTAAACGCACCATTCAGAGAGCAGGCTGAATGAAAGGTTCAGTGTTCCCATCACAGAGCGTTCCTGCTGTCAGGGTCTGTTAACCTCACAAACATGCAGCGCTGCAGGCAGGAGAACTTCACAGATAAAAGCTCTGTTGTCAGGCCTGCTGCATGATAGATAACAGGGACAGATCCCCCTAATGCCTAAAAATGTCCTGCGTTTTGACAGAAGATAGAAATACTACTACAATAATATGTTAACCGGACCAAAATATTTATGTACTTTTTGTTTATTTGAAAGTCCGGCCCCCAGAGTCTCTGTGGAGACTAAATCTGGCCCTTGTGCAGAGGTACTTGATGAGCCCTGAAGTAAAGGCTGTCCAGTGGGTCAGTACCAAACCATTATGGCTGTCCTAATCTAGAACATGTGTTGGGAATTAAACACAGCTGCAGGCATGGAAAGCGTATGTGGAGACCAAGCAGGAAGTCTTCGCAGCATCTGGTCCCTCCCAGTTTCAGTGATGTCGACTGACAGACTTTCAGAACACCAGTAGTTTCAACTCGTCTTGTTGCAAATCTTCGTTCTGAGCTTGACCTGACTCAAACATTTAGGCAATTCTAGGCTAAAAAGGACACAAAAATAAAATCATGTGGATAAAAAATACTTTCCTCAGCATCATTCTGTGCCTGGGAGGAAACTGTACAGACTAAACGTGAAAAACTCACGAGTACAGCAGACATGGTCCCTACCCGCTGCTGTAAATCATCTCAACAACCCTTTAGACTTTTCTTGCTGTGCCTGTGGGGAGAACCCGCGCTGTGATTGGCCGGAGCTGTCCCATCTACACATTCAGGCACCCAGCAGGACGGAGGAGCTGCTGTTGATGTCGATAGTGATTACAGCAGTGGCTGAAACCTCCTGAGCTGCTGACAGACTGAACCTGGAGCTCCCTGCAGGCCGTCGTCACCTTTAACATGCTCCCATAATGGGACCTGACAGGGACAAGCAGCCAAGGACAGGAGGACAAAAATTCACAATACGACCGCCATAGTTTAGTTCTTACCCCCTACTGGTCTCTTCTGATGAGAGGGTGAGGCAGAATCTGTTTGGAGAGTCTCACCTGGTTTGGTTCTTTTGCACATCAGTTATTTAATACTGCATCAAAAATACGTGCATGGCATCAATATGCATGTCAGCAAAAATTCTTATGAGCTTCTTTTTTGTCTGCTCAGCAGGAATTATCCAAATGAATAACCACATGAACATGAAAGGGCTCTCCTCTCAAAGATTACCAGGATGAGTCTTTTGTTTTCATGTTCACTCTCAGTGGAGCCTGCAGGAAGTCTAACTCTGCCAGAGTGTGCTACAAGAAGAGCATCTTTCCATGAGGAGCCCCCTGGTGGCCAAATTCACCCTCTGGGCTGTTACATCGGGTCTTGACAGTTCAGGTTTGTGTTTTTTCTGATGCTGGAGCCAAACCAATACTTTAAATGATGCCTAAACAGGGCCGGAACTGATACTATGGCTGTATCTAGATGCTGCATGGCTGCACGGCTGCTTAGCTGCTTGGCTGCACAGCTGTATGGCTGTATGGCTGTATGGCTGTATCTAGATGCTGCATGGCTGCACGGCTGCTTAGCTGCTTGGCTGCACAGCTGTATGGCTGTATCTAGATGCTGCATGGCTGCACAGCTGCTTAGCTGCTTGGCTGCATGGCTGTATGGCTGTATCTAGATGCTGCATGGCTGCACGGCTGCTTAGCTGCTTGGCTGCACAGCTGTGTGGCTGTATGGCTGTATCTAGATGCTGCATGGTGGTGCATCACTCACATGCTGCCAGGATGCAGCTGATGCTTGCTGCTGTTGTGTGTAGTTGGGTTATGGGGTTAAACTCTGAATAAGCTTTAGAGAAGCTGCAGCTACATGCCAGAGGAACAGGATCTACAAAGATGTCATGGCAACAGAACAGGAGAGATCCATCCCTGACTGTGGGGCCTCTTTCCCCCTGACTGAGACGGACAGATAGGCAGTGATCTTAAAATGAAAGTAGAAATATCAGGTGTCTTTAAACTCCTCCTAATCTGTTTTACTTTTGATTTCATTGTGAATGCTTTCTTTTCTTTAGTTTCTCTGAATGACACGTCTCAGTGAATCATAAACTGGTTTGTCTGCCTTTTTAAAGGGTTGAGCTCTGCTGTGAGCTCTGCTAGATGCAGAAATCCTTTCTCCGCTGTCTCTATTATTACTGTAAAGACTGTGAACCACACCAGAGCTTACTTCACAAAGACCAGCTTTAGATACAGTGATACAGAAATGCAATAATCTCAACAAACAGATCAGCACAAACCCCAGATGAATTTTTCACTCTGAAGTTTTATTCATACTTCATAAATCAGTTCATGCCATCCTAATAAAGTTCACAGACTCATCAGATACACACCATCCTATAAACAGAGGTTTCCCTCGGCTCAGTGCTGCCCCGACACTCCCTGAAAACCACGGGACAAAAGCTGAATCACTAATTATTATTCAAGTCAAAGCAATAAAAACATCACATTATCACCAAAACCCTCAACAACCCATTTACACCATCATCACCAGCAGTATCAGCAAGATCATTACCAGTTAAAACACATAAATAAGAGAATCTCATGAAGTCAACCCTGACTGAGCTGTGACCCTAAAACCAAGGTAAGAACCAAACCATGACCTCTGTGAACCAGTAAGCCCCTAAAAACCCTTAAATAATAGTAATACATTTTATTTGTATTGCACTTTACATTTCAGCAATCTCAAAGTGCTACAGAGTGGAAGAGTAATACCTTAAAGGTGCAGTGTGTAATATTTAGCCTAGTAGCATTTAGCTGAACAAACTTGGGAAAATAAAGCAAAACATTTCTAAGATGGTCTATCTAAATAAGTGTTCAGTCATCTAAATCCAAAAAAAGCTATTTTGAAAAAAACAACTCAGAATAAACCTTTAATTCATACATAGGGAGGGTCCCCTCCATGGATATGTTTCCATGGTAACATAGAGGAAAAAAGGAAAAAATGATAAATAAAGTTATTGTATTGTATTCACATTACATATACACATTAAATTCAACTGGTTGCCACAGTTTCCAGCAGAGAAATGCGATCTAGAACCCACTCTAGATGTTGATATTCAATTTTACACACTGCACCTTTAATACCCCTTAAAACCCAAAAACCTTAAAACCCTTAAAACCATTAATACTCTAAAAACCACAACACCCCTAAAAAAATATAAAACTCTAAAAACCCTAAAAGCTCTTAAAACCCTCAAACCATTAAAAACCCTTAAAAACCCCAAAACCCTTAAAAACCCTCAAACGTTTAAAACTCTAAAAACCCTAAAACCCCCCAAAAAACCCTTCAAACCATTAAAAACCTTAAAACCCCCAAAACCCTTAAAAACCCTCAAACGTTTAAAACTCTAAAAACCCTAACCTCCCCAAAAACCCTTCAAACCCTTAAAAACCCTTAAAAATGCTAAAAGCCCTTAAAACCCTCAAACCATTAAACTTTAAAAACCCTAAAACCCCCCAAAAAACCCTTAAAAACCATAAAAACCATTAATACCCTTAAAACCCTTGAAACCCTAAAAACTCTTAAAAAAATCCTTAAAACCCCTAAAAACCCAGAAAACTCCTAAAACCCCTTAAAACCCTAAAAACAAGTCTACATGATTTTTCTTCCCAAAGACACTCTCAGACCACCGGGCTGGGAATCAGTGATCTACAACCCCAGTTCCATAAAAGCTGGTACACTGTGTTGTCACTGGTTGTCAGATCTCATAAACTCATATTTGATTCCCAACAGAACGTTAACAATTACAGCTGAGACTTTTACCATTTAATGAAGAATATTAGCTCATTTCAAATTTGAAGGAGCATCACGTCTCATAAAAGTAGGGACAGAGCCATGTCTACCAGTGTGTAGCATCCCCTCTTCCTTTAACACAACCTTAGATAATCACTCTGTTTTCATTTATATTTTACACATCGTCCCAGCTTTTTTGGAATTGGGGTTGTATTTCATATGCAGTTATCTCAGTATCAAAGATGCATGCCAGTACATGTTTACATGAAACACTAGAACTCCTGAGCAGCATTTCTATCTAGCATCATAAACTCTGATCCAGGCGTAAACGTTTCCATGGGAACACAGACCAATGATTGAAAGATTAGATTTAGCATGGAAATATTCTGTGTGTGAGCTTCTGCACACTTTACATCCTGCAGAAACCTTTAGAACACCTGAAGTGGGAACGTGGTGTTGGTGTTGAAGTAGGGAAACATCGTCTCAGTGAAAGTGTGCCTGAAGGTGTAGATG
Organism: Cheilinus undulatus; assembly: GCF_018320785.1. Lineage (NCBI taxonomy): Eukaryota > Metazoa > Chordata > Actinopteri > Labriformes > Labridae > Cheilinus > Cheilinus undulatus. The sequence continues at coordinate 55,946,748 of NC_054867.1, forward strand.
CACGTGTTGGTATCAGAATCATAAAACCACAACTTCCCTTTATCGTAGTCCAGTTTCACTTGGATCCTGCGGAGCTTCTTCACCGAGAGAGGAGTTTCTTTCTTGGTCTCTGGTCCTGTTGGTGACCATGCTGAGTACTCGTCCCTGTATAACAGGATCCTCCAGAGTCCAGACTTTAAGGCCACGTCCCCCTTTCTTCTGACTGACTCTGCTGCTACACCCAGGATCCACGCCGGACTCTTTCCAACTTCAACCACCCAGCTGTGAGTCCCTGAGTTAAAGCCTTCAGAGCCCAGGACAGAGATGCAGGAATCAAACCGCTCCAGGTTGTTGGGACGCCTCTGGCTCTCTCCGCATCGGACGCTGGTCAGATCTTCAGACAGGACGAGTTCTGGATGAGCAGAGTTTGGGTCCAGAATCACAGAGGAGAAGGAGGTCACCTTGACCATCCTCACCCAAACGTTGCGGCTCAGGTTGCCCAGGTGTTCGGCCTCTTCTATCAGAGCTCCAGGGACCAGCTGTGGATCAACCGACAGGGGGCGCTGCAGGACTCTCCTCACTGCAGCCTTGTAGTTCAGCATGAATGCGACGTCGTCAGCTCTCAGCTCTGCCTCTGTGGCTCTGACTGTGTCTGACAGAGCTGCTATCTCTCTGTTCAGAGCCTCCATCTTCTCCTTCATCCTCTGACTCTTTCTTTCCTCTTCCTCCTTCAGAGCAGAGATCCTGGCCCTCTCCTCCTCAATGAGAAACATCTGAAGCTTCAGGAACTGCTCCTGAATCCTCCTCTCTGTGATTGTAGCCTGTACTTTAATGTAATCTGCTGTTTCATTGCAGTTTTCTTTAAAACGCTCGAAGGTCTTCAGCTTCTCTCTCACAGGCTTCAGGGTTTTCCGGAGCTCTGCCCTGTGCTCCTGTGCGACCTCTCTGATAGTTCTGACTTTGTGTCCAGCATGAGAGTCTGAATGGAGACAGACGATGCACATGGGCTGCTGATGGTCCAGGCAGAAGAGTTTGAATTTCTCAGCGTGCAGACTGCAGAGATCCTCAGACTCTGCTGGAGCTCTCTGGTCCCTCTCAGACAAAAAGGCCTCAGACAGGTTCTTTAGAGCCCGGTTACCAGGTGGATCCCTGTGTGGAGATATTTCCTTACACAGTGGACACTCCTCTATCATCTTCTCTCTCCACCAGCTCCTCACACAGTCTCTACAGAAGCTGTGGCTGCAGGACAGAACCACAGGCTCCACAAAGATGTCATGGCAGACCGGACAGGTGAGCTCCTGCTCCATCTGTGAGGCCATTTCCCTTAAATGAAGTTTGAAAGGCAGGCACAGATCTTAAATTTAAAGCAGGTGCATCAGGTCAGTAAACTCCTCCCAGGAGATTGTTGTGATGGAGAATGCTTTCATTTCTCTGAATGTGTGGCACATCTCAGTGAATCATAAACGGGTTTGTCTGCATCTTTGGGGAGCTGAGCTCTGCTGTGGCCTGCCTCATTAGTGCCGATCTATTTAAAGGAAGACTGACCTTCCTACATATCACCTCATCATTCAGTGCATTTGATTTCAATTTGTGAAAAATGGCTTCACAAGTGGGATTGTTTAGGGGAGCTCTAAATTTTTTAGGTATTTTCGTGAAAATTCAGGAAAGTATTTTGATTTTTTTTGGTCATTTGACTGGCAGCTGTTGGACAGGGTGTTGTCATTTGGAATTTTCACAAATCTCCATATAAATTTGGGAAATTGTTTTAAATTTGAGGGAATCTGATTTGGCTTTTGGGGAAAATTTACAATGATTTATTTTTGTAATTTCATGTGAATTTGGGAAATTTACAGTGGCAGGAAAAAGTATGTTAACCCTTTGACATTTCTGGCCATCAGATGTGATCTGATCTCAGTCCCAGGTATAGGACAAGAAACCATGAGAGTATTTCACATCTTTATTGAACTGTTAAACACTCACAGAGCTTTAAGGAAGTCAACCCTTAGAGTAATGACTCTAAAACAGGGGTGTCAAACTCAAGGCCCGGGGGGCCAAATCTGGCCAGTGGCACAGTTACACCCGGCCCACCAGATCCTATCATTTTTTTATTCTAACTGGCCCACTGGTTCGAGGTCTGCAGAATTCCTCCAGTTTAAAAATGTAAACTTAACCATGATGATCTAAAATATCCTTGTTAAGTCATTAAAAAAAGAACATCCAGAAGGGCAACCAGGAGAAAGTTTGTTGCTGTTTTCTGTGATCTTCTTCTCTCTTTTTGTACATTTCCTTGGCAGTGTTATAGCGCCACTTACAGGCTTGGCATTGATACTACAGCATTCTCAGTGGTTCTCAGTGGTTCTGTGCTTACGTTCACATTCCCTAAACGATCCCGTGTTTACAGAAAACTTTTTCAAAACAAAATGGAACTAGAATGGCCGTCTGAGGCGGCAGACCCACGCCTAAGCAGCGCCACTGAGGAACTCACGCTCCCATTGATCACTATGGTGTTCAAAATTTGAAGTCTGAGAAAAACTGAACAGGTCCGTGGATCATCACCGAAATCTAATCGATTATTCCCTGTCACTATCCCAACATTCCCTGAAAGTTTGGTGAAGATCCAACTTTCCGTTCTCGAGTTATCTTGTACACATACAAACAAACAAAGATACGGAACCCTTTACATAACCCCCTGACGATTTCATCGGCGTGGGTAAATATATTGTTTTTGTCTCTGTGTGGACAAGGCCTAAATCTACAACAGCAGGGCTTCAAACAAAGAAAATCCACCTTCTGGACTGGCCCAATCAGAGTTCAGACCTGAATCCACTGGTGATGCTGTCACCAGTTGACACCAGACATCCTAAGAATCTGGATGAAGCAGGTCTGTGAGGATGAATGGTCCTGAACTCCTCCTGAACGTTGAGCAGGTCTGATCAGAAACACTTGGTTGAGGTCAAAGAAGCTTCAACCTGTTCTTGAATTCAGGGTTTACTTACTTCTACAGGAGCGTGGTGAATGTCAATGCTGAGCTCTTAAAGTTCTCAGGTCCAAACGTGGGAGAAACTGAAAACAGATGCTCAGGTGTGTCTGACAGACCTCCAGGTAGATGGAGAGATGTCATTGGCTGAACCAGTAATGAGATGATCTCTGCAGGTCGGTGTCCTCGTACGTCACGTCGTCCCTCCTGTGACATTCTGCGCTAGTTTCTAGGAGTTCACTTTTGAAAAAGCCTCCAGTCTGCCGATCCAGGGTAACAACCAGGTGATGCATCGTTACCATCAGCACAACCTATCGATCGCTCTGAGTTATCATTTGTCAGAATGGCGGTGGCGCTGGTACGGCTCCAGGATTGGCTGCAGTAGCTGCTGGTCATTGATCCGGCCTTCTCTCTAATTGAATACACACATTCCTGGGGACACACAGTCCTGGGCGTCAATAACAAAGAGCTCTAATTTGATTCAACAGTGGCGGATATCGATCAGTGGAGCTGATGATGTTATTAAGCAGCAAGGAATATTGATAAATGAGAAAGGAGGGAAGTATTGATAGATAGTCTGCAGGCTCAACAAGGTGAGGTCATGCACACTTCAGTTATCGCTCAATAAAGCCGTTTAGTTGGACTACCGTCCTTGTAGGAGTCTACAAGCACCAGGGGGTGGAGTCATTGATGCAAGTACGTCTGATTCCTTTGGGGATGTGCCCCCTTCAGCTGGACCGTCATCCGCAAATCAACTATCAAATGAGCAGTGGTTCACTGGTTGTAGATCTACAGTTCAATGTTTCAGACAGACTCTGTGATTCTCAGTGATGAGACCAACGAGAAGCATCAGCAGCAGTCTCCTCATCTGAGTTGGTGTCTTTGTCTTCATTTCTTCCACGCTTTCTCTTTTTACACATGTATGCTGTTTGACTTGAAGCCCAGCAAAGGAGCTGAGGAGCGTGCTCAGAAGGTCTCGGCCTGTGTGGGGTCTGCAGACGTCCGATCCTGCCTGGACGGTAACAGGGACATGCCAATAAAAACTCCTGTCCACTAATGCAGAGTGCAGGCTGCATGGCACATTTGGTTCACAGAAAGGGAAAGTTCATGCATTATTAAGTGAGGATTAAAAAGTTCATGTTGTGCAATATTACATTTGATTAAAGATAAAAACAAAGCACAAGAAAAGTTCATTCAAAGTGGGTAAAATCATAAAAAAACATTTAAATACAGTTAAAACCAGTTCAATGTCAGGAGAAATAGCTAAAATACCAAAAGAGTGTGTAACATATACCCAATTTACTTCATTCTTTATTGTTAGATTCAGATTTGGTAATGTTGGGGGTAATTTTCCTCAATGCTGCAGGAGAACGAAGCTGCATAATGTGTTTGAAAGACGTTATTTTAAAAATATTCTTATTCATGCATTCAGCATTAGTTAGCAAGAATTTTAGGCTCTAAAGCATCTAAAGATACGGTGTGTAGGACAGGTGTAAGTGTCACCCTGCTGTGTCTGTCTGCTGGACTGTGAAGGACCCGTCCCTGTTTTTCTGGTGTCTCTGATGCAGGACGGACACTTCGACCACACAGGAGCTGCTCTCACTCCTCTGTCTGTGATTCTGCAGCCTGTGCAAAAACAACATGACACAGTCATCAGGACTGCATGGGCTCATCTATTCAGCATCACTGCAGCTTCCTTTATGAGTGTTTCTGTGTTACATCATGAAAACTATTTTAGTTCAGAGTTATCGTACATTTGAAAATACATCTACAGTCATGGATGAAAATATTGGCACCCCTGGAATTTTTCCAGAAAATACACTATTTCTCCCAGAAATTGTTGAGATTACAAATGTTTTTGGTTTACAATCTGAAGAAAAAAAGACACAATTGACATAATTTTACACAAAACTCAAAAAATGGGCCTGACAAAATGATTGTTAAAACTGTGGGTAAATCATTTTATTTCCAGCATGTGATGCTCATTTAAACTCACCTGTGGCAGTAACAGGTGCTGGCAATCTAGAAATCACACCTGAAGCCAGTTAGAATGTCTAAAAGTTGACCCAGCCTTTGTGTTGTGTGCCTGTGTGTGTCACACCAAGCATGGAGGAGAGAAAGAAGAACTCAAAATTGTCTGAGGACTTAAGAAGCAAAATTGTGGAAAAATATGAACAATCTCAAGGTTAAAGGCCATCTCCAGAGATCCTGAGATTCCTTTGTCCACTGTGTGTAATATAATCAAGAAGTTTCTAACCATGGAGCTGTGGCTAATCTCCCTGGATGTGGACGGAAGAGAAAAACTGACAAAAGAATGCAACGCAGGATAGTTGGAATGGTGGATAAACATCCTCAGTCAACTTCCACACAGATTCAGGCTGTCCTGCAGACTCAGGGTGCAAAAGTGTCAGCTGGGACCATACGTGGTCATCTGAATGAGATGAAGCGCTATGGCAGGAGACCCAGGAGAACCCCACTGCTGACAAAGAGACAGAAAAAAGCCAGACTGGAGTTTGCAAACATGTACCTGAGTAAGCCTCAATCCTTCTGGGAGAACATTTAGTGGACAGATGAGACTAAGGTAGAGCTTTTTGGAAAAGCACGTCATTCTACTGTTTACAGAAAACAGAATGAGGCCTACAAAGAAAAGAACACAGTACCTACAGTCAAACATGGAGGAGCTTCAAGGATGTTTTGGGGTTATTTTGCTGCCTCTGGCACTGGGTGCCTTGACCGTGTGCAAAGAATCATGCAGGACTTGACCGAGGTTCAGGAAGACGTTTGGCCCCTCCTCCAAAAGGCTTCCATTCTAAAGAGACTGGGGTAAGAGCCAGTGTAACGGGGGTGTTTGGGGTATAGAAGGGTAGCATTTATTTGCTCCTGCAGAAGACAATGAAAACACTTAAATTGCCTTCTGGTATCTGCTCCTAAACGTACAAGATGATAAAGTTTACACTTTGAAATTGTTGCAAATGTTACACCAATCACGTAGCAATGGTGGACACGTTCCGTTTCTAGGGCGCCAAAAACGCTACGTTAAAATAGATTTTAAAGTAATATTTTGCTATCAAAAAAAAATCCCGTTGACTGGTGATGGTCATAAAATGAGCATGAAACAATACACTCTTAAAATTCAACTCAGACAGCGAATTTTTCAAATAGCACAGCAATTTTTTCATACAACTTACATAACAGCTCTGTGAGGGAACAACAGTAGGAGCTACGGTAAGCCAAGAGGTACAGAAACCACAAAGGGCAAAAAGGGTTGGTTCCAAAAGAAACATTAATATAAAAAATAGCAGACAATAAAAATGACTCATTGAGTTAAAATTCACTAATACTAAAATATTTCTGTAAACAAAAGTAAATAATTATGTGCATTTTTAACTCCGTTGCACTAGGAATCATCTCCTCTGCTGACACTGATGCTTCAGTGAAGCAGGAGAAACCTCAGCATACAAGACTCGAGTTTATCCCCTCATGACAACAACGGGATCACGATACTCTGAAATACTAGTCATCTCAGAGGTTTTAAGTCTGTATTTCTGTGTCAAATTAAACATGAGACTATAGTTTCTGACCATCTGCAACACTTCTGCCCTTTCTGGCTGCATCCAAGAGTTTCTGGTAGAAGATTTTCTCGTAGCGTCTTAAAAAACGACGTCAGGGAAAGGAACCTGCTTTTACATCTGTCTGTGCTAGCATGTCTGTCAGCGGTCCGTTCTTCTGATCCTAACATCCATCACACCGACAATGAGAGCAACACACAAAGGTCATCTTCGCTGCTTTAAGCCATACGTGAATGTTTTTAGACCCTCCCAGACATAAATGATATGCTGACATCCTGTTACCATGGCGATACTACGTAGCTAGCTAGGTTTATGTTTTCAACCAATGATATCTGATAATGTTTGACACCACTTTTAGACAATCATTTGTTTGCCAATAGACTGGAACTCTTTAAGTATTAGATGTTATGTTACGTTCAGGTGCAACTCCAAAAAAAAGGACAAAAGCATCTGGGTTGAGACTGCACAGGACAGGGCCGAAATATAAAGCCGGAGATGTGGCCCCCTAATGATGATGGTTGGCTGAGAAGTACCGGATGATCTCAAGTGTAGAATATCTTTCAAAATAAAACACAATGCACAGACTCCTGATCGTAAATCATCTCTATATCAACATTACGTCTCATCCTGCAGCGAGAGCAAAGGGTCACCGAGAGGTCAGTGGGTCACAGAGCTACAACTGCGCCACTGACGAGGAAAAGTTAACTTTTGAGGACATTTAGCTAAAGGATTTTACATAAAACCACAGATCCTTTAAGCAAACATGAACCTTTTAACTTCCTAATGTTCTCACCCCGTAGTGGCAACAAAAAAACAAAACCTTCTTTGCCACTTCTTGCAGGACATGAAGTTTTCTGACTCGTGCGTTCCACCTATGATCCAAAAGAAGAAAACAGGCTGGCGTAAAATAAAGCAGTCTGTCTCTTTATTCCAAAAACAAAAAAAAAACAAAAGGTTGCAAAATAAAGTCGTCAGTTAAAGCTTTCTGTGTCTTTATATCCAAAAATTAAACGGCAACTACTAAGAAGACACAACGACTGTCAGAAATACTGTTGCTCCCTGTCCTGCTTAGTTGAAAGTCCCGCCCCTCCGAGCAGGTGCTTTGCAGGTGTCCTCACATCACTTTTACTACACTTGGCTTTTTTAAAAATATAAGTATGACTGAAAAGTATGTTTCTGTAAAAACAGATCGAATGTTAAGTCATTCTCAAACTGTGGGATGGATTTAACATCTGCAGACATTTAAAGCCAAAGGATACTCTTAAAACCACAACATCTTCTTTTCCTCCTTTTCTGAATTTAATGATCTTTCAGGGGCCGGACAGGAAGCTTTGGGGGGCCTGATATGGCCCCCGGGCCGCCAGTTGATGATCACTAGTCTAAATGTTCTTAGATTAAATGTGTGGAAACACTGAAGCAGTTTTTAATCCCTTTGACTGAAGTTCTATGAAGTTTTATTTTGTACTTGGCTCTTTTGTTTTCACCCTCTCTCTTCGCTCACTCTCACCTACAGCCACTCCTCACAGATAAACGCACTCATTTCCATCCATGGCTGCTCAGCTGGATCATTTCCCTCTCAGTCCTTCATGCGGAGCGGGGGGGCTGTTACCGTGGAAATAAACGACCTCCCAGGTCTCATCCCCATCTCTCAGGATGAAGAAACCAGCAGCAGACAGCTCTGTGTGAAACCAGACGGATCCTGGAAGCCAGTCAGTTCATCCATTGATCTTTCCAGGGTCTGAGACCATCCAGGAAATATCGGACATAAGGTGATTCTAAAGGTGAGGAGACCCACGGAAGCCTGTTTCCTACAGAGCTGCTAATGTGAGTGTAAATAAAGTAGAATGGAACAGGACTACACGTTTATTATGAGCACATTTAACCACTGGATTATCGCTGAAGGGCCGTTTTATAATGACCTAACTGTGGTGCAAATCTCTTCAAATATTCAAGTTTCCATTACTGTGATAAGTGTGACTCTGTCATGCTGGTATAAGCACTTTAGTGTCTCGTAAATCAAACACCACAGACTAAGAAGGAAAGAAGGAAACGCCACCGTGCTCCATGCAGCGGTCGTCTGTGTGGCAGACTTCCTCAGGCTCCAATAGAGAAGTTAAATAAAAGACAGACTCCTGAACAACCAGAGAGGATGTGACAGGCAGACAAAGAGAGACGGTCAAATGAAAGACGAGGTGTGGTGACGAGAGAAGACAAGCTGCCACCGACGCTCACATCCAAAAAGCTCACACACACACGTGTGTGTTTGTCCGTCTCAGAGCGAGCCTTTATACCAAATCTTGAACGTTCAAATACAGTACAGTTCAGAGTTGAAGTCTCACATGGTCCTTTTTAAAGGTCTCTGCAGAGGGAGAAAATGTCTTCCTATGTTTTCATCGTGTTCAGTCAGTCTATGGTAGTCGAGCTCCCAGCTAAAACTGACAGTTATGAAGCACAGACCCACAGTCTGAGTCTAGCTGCACACTTTGGTCACCAGCTTTAACCGAGGGGTCTTTCCAATGAAACCAGCACTCTACACCGTGACTTTACTCAACACTAGACCGCTGTTTCCTTTCAATGCAGGATTCATCTAACCGAGGAGGGCTGTACAAAGGTGATGTAGTAGAGCGTGGTGCTCAAAGTCTCTCGTCTCCTCTAAATGCAAGGACAGCATTATTCCAGAGCCTGGTCAGCTCTGAGTGACCCCCCCTCTCCTGTCAGACCCCTGACACCCGTGGTTGCAGGGCTTTGTCGCCCCACAGCTCAGTCAGAGGTGACGAGGCCCCGGCCGTGCTCCACATCATAGCTGAATCACCTCTTCTGCTCCGTGTGCAGCTGTGAGGATGCCAGCTCACATCAGACCAGGTCAGTGGAAGTCCAAGACTGGGCTGAAAGCAAGACTTCTGTTTTGGTCTTTAACTGGATGTTTGATATGACCTATGACCTTTGATATAAGAGGCTGCTGCAGAGGTTTCTGCTCTACCTGACGGCGTTTAGAGTTCTGACCCAATTACGGATGTTTCAGATGGGCGTAGCGAGGGCCCCCAGAAAGAATATTACACAGGGCCCCCCTTAACCAGCTAGCCAGCAACAAATGTTGTATCATGATATCAGTGAATTTAACCCTTGCTTCCTTGTAATTTTTAGCTCCATCTGTCGTTGTTTGTCCAGGAAACAGACATGCAGAAAGGTGTTAATAAAATAATCATTTTTCAGAATATTTTTTTTTACTTTCACTGCTTCAAATCTCTTCAACAACTTCAACCCTGACCACTTAAAAAAAAAAATTTAAAGTTACAGCCTTTTTATGCCAGTTATTGTCCACTGTGCCTATGACTGTGATTCAGTGAGATAGCGTCCATGCTAACCACATGAGTCCTTCAGAGCCAAAAACACGCCAGTGCTACCCTCCTTTTCTCAGCCTCCTCCTCTACCAAATCATATGAGAGTGAATGCATTTGTTCATGTTAGGTTTATTTTATGTACAGGCATAAAGAATCAGGGGAAATATGTAGGATATGAATCACAAACACACGCATGTCCACCTCTAACCAAAATGTGACCACGATTATGTTCATTACATGCATATATAAATTTACTTCATCTTTGAGATATGATATATTCTCTCCTATTGATGAAAGGACCCGTGCATCCTCATGCATGTCCATCCACTTGCTATGAAGTGAGGCCAAAGTTAAAATTGTCCAAATGTCCCCCTTTCTTAGTCCCACTCTGCAGAACTCAGAAGCAGCATTACCGACTGTAAACACTCCACTTACGGCATGTCCGGTTGTAAACATAGACGCAGATTCACACCTGAGCACACACGTAGGAGCACACACACTTTTCCCCACACATGTAGCCCACTCTCAGACATCCATATCTAGTGGCACCAATCGTTTCATTTAATTCTGATGATGTTTAGTGGGTGAAATAGCGCTTCAAACACTCTGAGTCCAGGGAAGAAGTCCTGCATGTGCGTTGCTGAAGGGGTTAAAATGGTGCACTGGCACTATCTGCTGGATCACTGTGGGATGGTGAAATTTAGAGCCGTGGTGATGGAGTGACTGCATAGAAAAGGTTGCTATATGTTGTTTTGGTGCCATAGATACACAGTCAAAAAACCCTGTTTTTAATGGAAGTCTGTTGTCCAGATTTTAGACAAACAAAGATGGATGGAGATATTTGGCGTCAGTAGAGTTCTAGGGGCAACACTTTTTTTTTTTTTTTTAATATGAAGAAAAATAATAACTTTGGCCAAATTTGATTCCTCAATCTATAAAAATGTGACTATCAACTCAAAAAAAAAGATGATTAACATGATGAATGCCCTCAAAATAGACATAGTAGGATCCGTGAGTTAATTGTATTTTTAAACCAAGATTTCTGGGTTTATGAGCAATAACTTTCAGTGGTAAAATTAAATTGGGCTGTACCATTTGGACATGTTTGAAGCAGGAGCAGGGGCCACCAACATTTAATTTTACTCTATTTGAATCAAATATTCTGTCTGTTGACCAATTCATTTGATGAACCGTCAGTCTTCTTGACTCATGCTCAGCTTCATTGAAGAGTTTATCATCACATTTGAACACAGTGGTTCTCATTCTAAAGCCTGTGGACTATAAACCAGCTGGAGCTTTAAACAAGTAGTCTGTTTTATTTTTATATCAGAGTTCCTCCTGCATTTTTATAGACGGCCAAAATAAGAAAATATGAACATATTCTGATTAATTTTAACCTTGCAAAGCAGATGGATACACCTGTTTCCTTGTTTCTCACTGGTGAATCCATCTTCAAAGCTCCCATCTGAACCATTTTGGCCCAGTTAGAAAGTGACAGGAACAATCAGCGACGAGGGGCGGTACTTTCAGGTACAGCAGAGTCGTGATGTAAACAAGCAGCAGCAAGAGCTGGTGCAGTTATGGAGGAAGAGATTAGCGTGGATGCTGCTAAAGCGCCAGTTTATCAGAACTTGATGACATTTCTTGGTCAAAAGAAGAACAAAGAACAGCAGTGAGTTGTTTTCTTTTCAAAAACCACAAAGGTCGAGTACTGACATGTCTATAGTCGCCATGTTTTGTGTCATTCCCTGTAGCTTCGCATGTGCAGCTTGACAGCGGCTACGTCACGTGTTTTGTTGCTCTGATTGGCCCGTAGAGATGTGACAGACACAACGTTCATCCAATCACACTCCAAGTTTTTTTCAAAGCCTCTGCCTTTTCTCAAACGTTTCCTGTTGAAACTGTCCAATGATCAGTGTTTCAGACATCGCTGCCTCCTAGAGACGCTGATATTCTACATCAGGTTATCAGGTCCAATAAAACATCTTTAACAGGAGCTGAAACCCTCTAAAAGTCTCTGTGCATCCCTGGAGCTGAAGGGTTGACTTCAGAACAACAAAGGGGATTCTCACAGATCTCATGTCTCCACCTTTTAACCCTGAATCTTTGAGAACTCATCCATCTTAGTCACCACCAACATCCCAGCAACAATCTGTTGACTT